>NW_024424119.1:35159206-35167004 GCF_017311325.1 Ursus maritimus
CCCCCCCCCATCAAATTAAAGCCTTAGGAGACATTCGACCTGGTGAGGGGGAACCCATTCCTTTGCAAAAGAGATAGTTCAGAACGATTTGGGGAAAATTACACTAAATAAAAATTCAAGGTGTGAAAGCCTCATCTTGGTTCTCTTGTCTTCAACACCATGACACCTTATCATTAGAAGCGCTGATTGTTACTTTCCGAGCCTTTAGATGATCAGCCAGAAAAGTGCAAACAACGCGGGGCTGGAGGGTGTAAAGTTATTTAAGTAGGCTTTTTTTTTTTTTCCCTTTTGGTGCGCCGTCAAAACATTTCACAAGTTAGGAAAATAAAGTGGTGGTTCCGAAGCTCGGAATGATGGGTTCCTTCCCTCCCCCATCCCCCCTTTCCATATCAGAAAAGAAATAAATGCACAATGAGCCTTTATTTCGGGGGAGAAGACTTCAAAATACGTGCCAGTAATGGACAATTTGAGCTTTTCACTGGAGATACTCACACCGCAAGCTGGAAAGGGATTAAAAAGCCCCACGTGGTTGATCTGGGTTTAGACTTGCAACCTCTAGTTCCCCATGTATGTTCTTTGCAAAGATTGGCCTCTAGATGGATGCGTGTGAGGGACTCTCTGGGGCCGGGGCTCGGCGCCTCGGGCTGGGCTGATGGTGGGAGAGCTATGAGCGGCCGGGCAGGGTCCTCACTGGGGGCTTCCTCCGCCGGCCAGGGCGGCCGGGCGCCTCCGGGACGCGAGCGCGCACGCCTCAGCCCGGCCGCCGCGCTCCTCGCACCGCCTTCTCCGCAGGTCTTTATTCATCTCATCTCCCTCTTCCCCTTCTCCTCCTCCTTTGCCTCCTTCTCCTCCTCTTCCTCCTCCTCCTCCTCCTCCTCCACCACCACCACCTCCTCCTCCGCCGCTGCCACCTCCTCCTCTTGCATCTCACTGGCCTGGCTCTGTGTTGCTCTGAGTGACAAAGACAATGTCCCAGCCTTAACTTTGCAACCACCTTGCCTCCTTCTGGGGTTCAGCGGGGGGGAGGGGGGGCAGCATTTCAAAATACAAAGAAGTTAGGAGACACGGATTTTTAGTTTCTTTACACCGTGGCTTTGGGAGACCTTAGGTTAAATCATTCTATCTCTTGGTCTAAATTTCCCTCCTTTTTGTATATAAAATATACTCTAAATGGCCACTCACATTCCTATTGTCCTGTGAAAAGCAAATTAGATTATTTTTACTTAAGAAAAACAGTTACTGTACCACTATTTTATTAACAATATTAATTAGCTCTTTGAAACTCATTTATAATTACAAGACACATAAAAGGAGGTTCTATCATTTAACTTGAAAAAATGTTTTTAAATACTTAAACAGATAATTGACAATTCAGTTCAAACAAAGCGAGTCCACCCATAGCAGTATATATATACAGAGTGTGTGTATATATGTATATATACATATGTATATATGGTTTACATATATAGTTATATAACTTATAGATTATATACTAAGTTTGCACATTTTCTAAATTTTTATGAGAATCAACTTCCACTATTGACACATTGATATAATATTTTCTTTCAAAGGTGATCTGCATGTATAATGCGTGTTATAAAAATAATCAGTGATCATAATTTTTGTATCTAGGTCTTTTACCTAGCAGGAGAGCCATTTTCTATTTAATTACAAAATCTTCCCACTAACAATTTTAAGCTGCCTAATACATCATATTGGGGATATATTCTTATTTATTTACCATTCCTCTTCTCTTAATGCACTTAAGTTATTTTCAATTACTTTTTTCCTGTACTTTTTTTTTTTGTATAAGTTTTTTTTCTCCATTTCTGATTGGTCCCATAGGAGAGATTCTCAGAGAGGAAGAATGGGGGGACAAAAAAGTGTGACCATTTTAAGACTTTTAAATATATATTGTTAGTGTGCTAAAAGACTTGTGCCAATTTTGAATTCCTACTAGGAATACATAATGGGAGGAGCTTAATTTGGGGTATGTTAGTCACCGCTGACTAGCTGATGATGATGATGACTTCTTAAATTTTAAAAGTGATTCATGTTTGGCCACACACAAAAGTAGCTCCAAAACCATTTTCTTTTCCACTTCCTCCCCTTACACCATTAACTCAGTTTGGCGTGTATACTATCAAACTGTGCTTTAATCAAAGTTTTTGTTACTTTAATTTAATAATATATTTACTTTGAAGTAACTGTATTGAAAATGTATATATAAAAATAGCCCATTAGACCTGTGATATCATAGGTATTATTGCTTTTGATAAAGAAGCTAAATTATTTTAAAGGATTGATTTAAAAAGAATATATATTAAGTAAATAACATGTCAATATGTAAAAAAAAAAATCTTGAAAGTGATCTGGGAACAATAACTTTAGGGAAATGCCATAGGGTATATAGCTTCTAGAGTTGACTGCCTCCGACAGCTCGTGTATCTGCCAAGTCACGTCCCTTCCTCTGAGCTTTAGTTTCAGGTACAAATGCTGGAATCTGGAAATACTGGTCTTTCTGCTAGAGGGGATGCTTCAGCAAATGGGCAATCTTTCAGCTGAGTCTTTTCTTCTCTGAATTTTGTAATCTAATCATAGTTGAGCTAAGGTTGCCCCTCTTTCCTAAAAGATCTTCTCTATTAAGAAATTTATGTAAAAATATATAGAGTTAGGCAGGATATTGGCTTTAAATGAAGTCCCAAAATTTTTACTTTACAAATATTACATTCTCAATAACTCCATAATAGGAGCAAGAAATGTTCAAGCTAATCATAGTCTCCAAATTACTAAATTCCTGTATTGCTTGTGAGAAAGTAAAAAAAAAAACAAAACAAAAGCTTAAAACCCCCAAAAACAAGTAAATTAAGTTCTATAACCAAGTAATGTGATTTTAAGCTAGTGGTTCAACAAGAGTAGATCATGCATTAGAACCTCACCTATTGCTCTTATTCATTCTTTGCATCCCTAATATTCAGCTCTGAGCTGGATCACATCTGTAGCTGCTAAACAGATATTCAACGATTAAATATTATGCATGAATGTTCCATTGTCCGGTAACTAGTTTGATAGAGATGCATAAATTTAACTTAAATGTCTATGGAGAAGGACATTTTTTTTTTTTTTTGAATTTTAGAGCATTGCTATTGGAAACATCCTCTCTGGTATCAAAGGTACATAGACAAAGAGATTCATCGGAGTAAGTTTAATATGAGTTATTGCAATTTCTCTTCCTTTGAGAGACTTTGAGCTTCCGAGCAACCCCCTCAGAACATCTCACCCTTGTCTCGTCACTCCATCATCTGCGCACGCATGGACCTAGTCAAGCTGGTTATATATTTGGATAGTGGGTTTTTATGAGAATATATTGATTTTCTGTAAGGGCTTAGAAAAGAAGGTGTTAGTGACTTAACTTTTTGGGTATTTGGTGGATCCATAATTACCGATTTAAAATTAAAAAAAAAACTTTTAAAGACAGTAATTTCCAACGACAGTAAAAAGATCTCAAGGATTTAGAATGAGAATAACCTCTTTGAAAATCAGAAACTCAAATAGTAAAAGGCTATATTGAACTGCATGGAAAGAGTTTTTACAAAGGCAGAAAATAACACCAAGTTCAGAGAGGTCTGTCATAATATGGGTCAAATGTTTAAAAGATGGAATAATTGAGACTTCTGAAAAAGCCATACTGAATTCATTTGCTCTTTGTTTTACTAATAATCATCAGCATGAACAGTTTTCCAGCTGGAATTTAGAAAAGTGGGGTTATAAACTGGATTTTTTTTTGTTTTGTAAGTAGTTTTCAGTAAGGAGGGACGTTTCTTTTTTGATATAATGTAAATATTGTAGAGTGAGTAACTCTTGTTTCAGTTGAAATTCTGCCCTTTTTCATGTAGCCTGTGGATACCAACTCTTCCTTCCCGACGATTCCTTCCCGAGAGTGACAGAGAAGGCCCTTTTCCTCCCACAAACACTTTTCTTTGAGAGAGATCAGGTGCCTTCCTTTCCCTAAACCTTTAAACCCAAAAGATGATTTATAGGCATATCCCTATCCTGGTAGAGGTGGGCAAGTAAGTGGATCATATTTGCATGGTCACTTGATTAAGGACCTCGCTGTTTCTTGAACTAAAATTGCAAGATTTATTATTCTGTTAATGCTCATAAAGGCACTCTTTTTGATGAGCCATAATTTCCCTTTATGAGGAGCTGCATCCAGTCACCCACTTGATAAGGAGAAGAAAGTCAGAACTTCTAACATGTTCATATTTCCTTATATGAACATTAATAAAGTCTTGAAATCCCATATGACCCCAGGGCATAATGGCATGGGATAAGAAACAAAGGCAATTTGCACGCAGTCAGCATGTCCTCATGAGATTTCCTCACTTGTTGGCTGTATACAAAACCTTAAGCTTTTCCATTTTAATGCAAAAAGTAAATTAACCTTCCTGGTGGAGAAGATAGCCCACCAACTAGGGTTGTGTTTGCTTGTAATATTTTTAGGAATGACATAGCAGGAGGAGTGTGAACTTTCTCCTGTTATCTTAATTGTCCGCTATGGCCGAAAGCATAATTACGTACTTAAGTGCCAAGCTTTATCAAGGAGTTTTCACTAAAACCTTCAGCCACAGCTTTCCTTGACTGACCCAGCTTTTATTTACTTCCAGTTGGTTTCTATTATTTTGAAGAAAACTTGCCCCCAATAAAAACAAGAAACAAAAGCTAATCCCCAACCATGTTAAATTTCTTTGTTATTTTAGTTGAAGTTAAGGATTTGTGGGACTCCAAAAGTCAGAAAAATTATTATGCATGGCATCACATGGAAAATTTAGCCTTCCTACATTCAAAAAGCGGGGCTTTGCGGAGTTTTGCAATAGTTCAGACCACGGCTTTGGAGAGTCAATTCAGGCTGCTAAACCAGAAGATGGTCTTCTAAAGACTGGTCCTGTATTTGGAATGGAACTTTAGCCATTGTACACTTTCCCACAATGCACCCAATCACTTAAGGAAGCTGAAAGCCACCCATCGAGTCTCTGGATCTCCTCGCGCCCTTTGTCCCTTCTAGCGCTAGAGGCTTGGAGAGGGGTTTAGTTTCCAAGGATTGAGCGTTCGTTTGAAGGGCGGGGCCATCTCCAGATCCATCTCCCCTTTTGTCCTCTTCTCTGGGACGGGAGGGAGGGGAGCCAGGTCCCCCGCGGCCGGTTCGGGAAGCTCTGTGTCTACGAGTCGCTAGAGGTGAGTCTGAAAGGGCGGCAGTCCGTTTATGTGGAAGCGCGGTTAATTTCTCGAGTTCATCGCAGTCGGACGGCCAGCCGCTTCCTGGTCTTTGCCAAGTGGGTTTACTGAGGTCTGAGGCGTGCTTGGGGCGCGCTCGCATTCTCGCAAAGGCTCCTCCCAGGGCTCATTCCCCGACTGCGGGCAGCCCTTCGAGTGCCCCAGGAGCCTTGATTCCTCTGACCTCGGCGCTTCTCCTCCTCCTCCCCACCGCCTGGTTCCGTGCGACCCTGCCCCCGGGGAAGGGCGGCCCCCCATCTTACGACTTCCGACCCAAGCCAAGCCAGGAGGTACCTTCACGTCGAGAAGATTTTTATCACAGCCTCCAAAACCCAGCGGTAATGAGGGTTTTCAACCATGCATACACTGTTATTTTCCGGTGCAGGGCTTGACAGAGAAAGTCAGCTTTTTTATTAAAGACAAAGAGGTAAAGGTATATCAGCTGGGGCACTGGAAGGGACGGCGGAGACCTGCAGCGCGCTTTCCTCTCGTTGCCACGAGGAATTTGTGGGGGAGCGCAGCCGGCGCTCAGACACCCTGGAAGTCCCAGGGGAGGAGCTCGGGGCAGAAGGACTTCCCCGGGTCCCTCCGGGCACCTGGAAGGGGAGTCCTCCCAGTTCTGCACAAAGCCGAGGGCATTTCAGTTCTGAGCAGCCTTACGTCCTCCCCTCTCTCCTTTCTTCTTTCTCTTCTCTTTTGTCCCGATCTCCCCTTTCGCCTCGTGCTTTCCTCCTTTTCTCCCTCCTCCCTACTTTTTCTCTTCCCTCTCCCTTGCCCTCCGCCTCCCTTTCTTCTCCACCGCACGCGTAGAGTGTCATTTATTTATTTATTTATCACCCCCGCCATCAACACCCTTTTAGGGCTCCCGAGCTTTTCAATGTGAGTGGGAGGAGAAAAGGGCAGGAAGTGTTGACTGCGAGGGGTGAAATCGTGCCTCTGGGTGAGAGATTCTGCCCCGGAATAAACGATTGGGAAAAATCTTGGAAAATGAGGATTCGGATCTGCTTTATGAAGCCCGCTATCCGATGGGGAACCAACTCCGCGCGCGTCTCCTCCTCCCCTTTATTGTATGGGTTTATGGGTCTGTCTTCCCGGACTGTTGTTTGGAGGGCCAGGGCAGGGGGGGGAGTGAGTATTAAAGAGGACAATCTAGCCCTGGATCTTCTACACCGCGCCTTCTCCACCGGATGCGCGCTCCCCAATGCAAAGGAATCCAGCAACATCCCCCAATTCAGACGCGGACAAAAGAAACTTTAATTAAGGTCTCTGCCCGCGCGCTGTGTGTTTTCTTTCTCCGATGCTGGTGATGTCCAACTCGAGGATGCGAGAAATAGAAATGGTACAACCAGCTCGTGCCCTTGAACTTCAATTGTTCCTGACTTGCTGTGTGATTCTTTTTTATAGTGTAGGCATTCCCCCATCAAATTAAAGCCTTAGGAGACATTCCGACCTGGTGAGGGGGAACCCATTCCTTTGCAAAAGAGATAGTTCAGAACGATTTGGGGAAAATTACACTAAATAAAAATTCAAGGTGTGAAAGCTCTCATCTTGGTTCTCTTGTCTTCAACACCATGACACCTTATCATTAGAAGCGCTGATTGTTACTTTCCGAGCCTTTAGATGATCAGCCAGAAAAGTGCAAACAACGGGGCTGGAGGGTGTAAAGTTATTTAAGTAGGCTTTCTTTTTTTCCCTTTTTGGTGCGCCTCAAAACATTTCACAAGGTTAGGAAAAATAAAGTGGGTGGTTCCGAAGCTCGAATGATGGGTTCCTTCCCTCCCCATCCCCCTTTCCATATCAGAAAAGAAATAAATGCACAATGAGCCTTTATTTCGGGGGAGAAGACTTCAAAATACGTGCCAGTAATGGACAATTTGAGCTTTTCACTGGGAGATCACTCACACCGCAAGCTGGAAAGGGATTAAAAAGCCCCACGTGGTTGATCTGTTTAGACTTGCAACCTCTAGTTCCCATGTATCTTCTTTGCAAAGATTGGCCTCTAGATGGATGCGTGTGAGGGACTCTCTGGGGCCGGGGCTCGGCGCCTCGGCTGGGCTGATGGTGGGAGAGCCATGAGCGGCCGGGCAGGGTCCTCACTGGGGGCTTCCTCCGCCGGCCAGGGCGGCTGGGCGCCTCCGGGACGCGAGCGCGCACGCCTCAGCCCGGCCGCCGCGCTCCATCTCCGCCTTCTCCCAGGTCTTTATTCATCTCATCTCCCTCTTCCCCTTCTCCTCCTCCTTTTGCCTCCTTCTCCTCCTCTTCCCTCCTCCTCCCTCCTCCTCCTCCACCACCACCACCTCCTCCTCCGCCGCCGCCACCTCCTCCTCTCTTGCATCTCACTGGCCTGGCTCTGTGTTGCTCTGAGTAAACAAGACAATGTCCCAGCCTTAACTTTGCAACCACCTTGCCTCCTTCTGGGGTTCAGCGGGGTAGGGGGGGACAGCAGCCGCAGCCTCAGCCTCAGCATCTCCTCCAGCTTCTCCTTCTGCTCTTCTCAGCTCTTGGATAATTCTCCTATCCACAT
>NW_024424119.1:35167029-35187870 GCF_017311325.1 Ursus maritimus
CCCCCAGCCCTTTTCTCGTTTCTTTCTTTCTTTCTTTTTTCTTCCTGTCTCCTGCACGTTGTTGTTGTTATTAGAAAGGCTTCGCGCACCCCCTGGTGCTCCGGCGTTTTGTGTGGCAGGAGAAGATTGTCTTCCTTCTCTCTTTCTGTCTTGCTTTCTCTCTCCCTCTGGTTGCTCATTATTCAGAGAGAGACACAGAGGGAGGGAGAGAGAGAGCGCGCGAGGGAGAGGGAGGAGAGGAGAGAGAAGAGGAGAGAGAGGGGAGAGAGAGAGTGAGAGGGAGAGGGAGGGAGGGAGAGAGAGGGAGAGGGAGAGAGAGACGGATATCTCAGGTCATCTGCAGCTGCAGCGAGTCTGAGGAGCCGAGGAAGGCAGGGAAGATGGCGATCCTCCATTGCTGAGACCCGGCAGAAGCACATGAGACTCCCAAACAACTTCCACAACAATAACCCGAGCAGGAAGAGGAGAAAGAGAAAGAGGATAAGGAGGCGGTGGGGCTGGAGAACCCGAAACACCTCCCGGCGCCGGGACGCTTCTTCTGTAAGTTACTGCAATTAACAACCACCTCGGGGTGGTCCGAGTGCTCCGGGGAGGAGAGCGCGGGGCGGTGGAGGCACAAACGCGCTCATTCATTCGGCCAAGGAGGGTTGGTGGAGCGGGGAGGAGAGGAAGTCCCCTGCATGGACTGGCTGTTGGAAGAGGAGAAGAAGCGAAAGAGAGGAGGAGGAGGAGGAGGAGGAGGAGGGGGGGGAGGAGGGAGAGCAGGAGGGGGAGGAGGAAGAGGAGGAGGAGGAGAAGAGAGGGAGGAAGAGGAGGAGGAGAAGGTGGTGGTGGTGGCAGTGGAGGTGGCTGTGCTTTTCCTGCTGGCTGCTTCTGCTGGGGGGAGCGGAGCGCTGTGGCTTAATTAATTTCGTGTAGTTCTATGGAGAGAAGAGAAAATGAAAGATGAGTGAGAAGAGAGCTGGAGGCTTAGGACGGATGCTCCGAGTGTGGGGACAGGAGTAGGGACAGAGAAGGGGGCGGGAGGCGAGGGGACCTGAGCCGAGAGCCAGAGGGAGCGAGCGAGGGGCAGAGGAGGGAGCGCTCCGAGCCGCCCCGACCTGAGCGGGTTGACCTCTTTCTTTCTCTGTCCCTCTCCTTCCTTTCCCCCTCTCTGTCTGCCTGTCCCCAGCCCGATGGCAAAGCCGTGCGGATTGGCACCCCCCTCTTCCTCAGGTATTTGGCTCTCTCTCTCTCTCCCCGAAGTTGGGATGCGGGGTCGGGATGTGTCGGGGGGGTGGCTGCTGCCGCTGCTGGTGCTGCTGGTGCTGCTGGTGAGGAGAGAGGCGAGGAGCGGGGGGCACGGACCGGGTGGGGGGGGGGCGCAGGTTCAGGAGCAGCTGAGGAGCTGTCTCCAGGCTGGGGGTTCAGAAGCGTCTGGTGGAGGAGGACAACGGTTTCTGGAGAGGAGAAGCCATTACACACGCTTGGCTCTCTGAGGAAGGGAGAAAAGAAGGCAGGGGCCTGGGGGTCGCCTCACTCCTGGTGCAGTTCCCAGGGGTCTGCCCTCCTTCCAGGCACGAGGGGAAGCCGCAGCCGCCCCCCATTGGAGCAGCCCCTCTCTTTCCCTTTCTTTATCTCCCTGTCCTCCATTTGCAAGCTGTCTGCTTTGGTTCCAGTCCAGACTCCAAAACACAAAGCTCCTTCTCACGTTCATTCTCCAGGCTTTTCACCGTTCCTGAAGGAACCCTCATTTTCTTTTCATTGTAGCTTCTAACCTACAGAGAGGGAGGGAGGCTGCCTGGAGTTGCTTTTATATTCCTCCTCTACCCAAAGGGGAAAAAAAAAAGTTTTATTTTTCAGCACGCGTCTGGGATGGGAAAAGACCAACCAGTTGGGGCTTTCTCCCAGGGCTCCCGGGGGTTGTGTCTGAGTGTCTGTGTTGATTGTTGGTTTGCTTTGGTTTTGTTTCTGGAGGTGGCTTGCAGGTTTTTGGAGGAAGTGACTAGTTTGGTTGAGAGCTGGGAACTGAGTCAGGTAAGCCGTGTCATGTTGTAACTCCACCAGAAAATGGAGGAGAGCGGGTTTCCAGGAGACAAAGCTGAGATGAGAAGTGTTTATAAAATTATGGATGTCTCCATTTTGAAGCTCTGTTGGTGATGGCTGGAGGAGGAGGCTTGCCTGCCTACTCCTTCTTCTTTTCCAGGGTGAAATCTTGTGGTGGTTCCTCACCATCTATTCATTATGCAAGGAAATGAGGGACTTGTAAGGGCTGCTCAGATTTTTCTCCCACCAAAGGAGTGCTTTCACAAGTTATTGAGGTGTTTGTTGCCATTTTAAAGTAAACTTTGGAAATTTTTTTTCTTCTTTTGAGTGGACCTGAAGGGTTTTGACCTCCTTCAGGAAAGGCAAGGCAAAAGCTTAAACGTTTTCCACTGAGGTCTTCACCCAACTTTTAAGCTGCTCCAGGTCTCCTGAAAGTCACCAGGAATTGTTATTTCCTCATTGTGAAGATGGTGGTGGCCCTAAAGCTGAGATTTTGGAGTGCTGGGGCTTGGTTATCATCATGATTTGATGCATGGCAAGACTTTATTGTCTGGTTTGGGCTGATTTCTGCAAAAAGGGAAAACAACAACAACAAGAAATCCTGCAAGATCTCAGAGGAACTCTAAGACCGACTGACCCCATTTACTCCAGAGTCCACATTTCTCTTCAGGTTGTTCCATTTGTGTTTAAGGCCTTCTTTTAGTTCCTTTGTTTTCCCCCTTCCCTTTCATTCTGCTCTTTTTCTCTGTGTTCTCAAATACTGTAAGTCTTCAGAAATATCAGATGTCTTCTTAACGATGTCACTATGGAAACAAATTTTTCAAAGATTATGTCTGTGGAGAAAACCTTATGTCCAGGTATCTTCCTTCACCTTTTTAATTGGGAAGAATTTAGTAGTCCTATAGGAAGACATTTTGTGAGGATGATTTGAAGGAAGGACCCAGTACTACCCCAGTCCACACACATTGATTGGAGTTCTTCACAGATTAGTTCTAGAGAATGTATGTGATTGATCCAAGTAAAGAACAAAATCCTGAAATGCTTGAGGAATTAATAAAAGCCAACCATGAAGATGTTGCTTTACCATTAGGTAAGGTAGCCATCTTGAGGGTGAGGGAAGATGTTGGAAGAATTTTAGGTGGACTATTGATAGGATAGGCGAGGAAGCCTCCACGGTGGAATGAAAACTTGGAGGCGATTCAGAACCAATTAATATATTGTAAGGAGGCTGATTGGACCTTGTTTTCAACTAAGGAGAGACTTAGAAAGATACCAGCTTCAACAGAAATAAGGGACACATTGGTGAGCGACTTACACCAGCTTTTTTCTTGCTCTGCTTTCTCGTTATGTGTCAGATTTGTGTGTGTGTGTAAAGTTCCTCTGTCTACAGTATTATTGTGCATATTGAAGTGGTTTTAGATTCCAGATGTAATTATATTCTGTTGAGTAGCTGGTAGCAGTGTCATTCAGTAAATGCACAATGCTGTATATGACAACATCACATTTTTCAAAACCAAACTGTTGTGTCATTAATTGAGGGTTATTGTTCTTCTGAGGAGTGTGAAAGGAAAGGAGAAATACATGGTTCTTTAGCTGATAATTGTCCATGGTCAATGAAGTAAAACCCTGTTTTTGCAGACGAAGATGTATGGTTTTCAAGATTTTCAGTTGATGTGTGTGCTCATTTAAAAATACTTCTCTTCACATCTCTGCTTCTTTATTAAAAACCTGGGCTTCTCCCAGAGCATTTGAAAAATCTTACTTCTTGGAATCATACCTTTTATTATTCAGTTTTGAATGTTATCTTTTGATACCATTACTTTTGCTCTTAAGTGGAATGTTGTCAGTGTTAATACTTATAAAATTTGCTAATGCATGTATGGATCCTACTTGTTCAAACTCGGAAGTTCAAATGCAATGGAATAAAAAGAGTTATTTGGGAAAGTAATTACCAGATAATTTTGCATCTTAATTAACCATATTCGTGTATGTAAACATAAATACGTTATAGGTTGATCTTGAAGCAAACTTCCATTATATCTTTGTTGTTGTTGTTGATACCAGGACAACCGGTTAATTACTTATTTTAGTGGGGAAAAAAAAAATCTGACAAACTGGTTGCTGGTCCAGCAGTTTGACTCACCACATTTTTTACTTTGTGACCAAATGTTTTGGTGTCTTTATAGACAGTCTTAGAGTTGAGCTTTTCTGGAGGGAAAAAATTAGGTATCTAAGAGGCATTTTGGAGTTTGAGAATATGTTCTAACTGGTTACCTAAGAGACATATTCATCTCTGATGCCCTCCATTAACATGGGACGCACCTAATATTAAAGATGTGGTTTCTTGCATTTTTCCAATTGTACACATTAGAAATGGGACACGTGTTTTGGATAAAGTGCTATGAGAGAAATACAGCGAGTGTCAAATTGAACATTTTCATTTGATGTCAAGGCTCAGAGATTTTTTTGTTGTTGTTTTTGAGACATCAAGTTGATGAGGCTCGTTATGCAAATTTTTTCCTTAGCTCTAATATATCACAAAGAGAAATCATTCTGGAGAAATATATGTGAGCTATGAGGCACATTGCAGTAGAAAAAATTCTTGTTGGATCTTTGTATTCCATAATATTTCTCATATTAGATTTATGTCTATCTAATTTATTGACCACATTCCCTGAGGACTTTTTTCCATACTCCTTGGAGTTGGAAACAACTTTTAGGTAGAAAAAATATATATGGACACACACACATACATACACACACACATATGTATGTGTGTGTGTATGTATGTGTGTGTGTTGTTCTTTCTTTCTAATGAGTCTTCTGGAAGATAGTAGGAGAAAAGAAATCCAACCCTACTAATGGACTTGAGAGTATTTGTGGTCAGTTTTCCTGAAAGAAAAGAATGGTAAAATTGCCTCGGCAAGAGCTCTGCTTTCTGTATGGTGGAGTTTAATAGGGTCTAGTCTGTCTTGAATTCTTTCCTGGTGTTGCAAGTTCTTGGTTAAGGTAACCTTACTCATCTTCTTTGTGCTATATGCCTTTATCAGACTTAGCACTCTCCGCCTCATGGGACAGAGCATTGACGAAGCTGTATTGAATGTTTCAAGTTGAAAACTGGAGAACAGAGGTGCTATTACACAATGCCACACTCATAAATTAGGAAATATATAAATAATGAACTCAGATTGCAAAGGGATCTGACATGAGTGTTTGATTGGATGATTGGCATGTGGAAATGAAGGAAAATCAAAAGAAGTGGAGGAAAATATTTCCAGGGTCTACCATTACAATCCAGCAAATCCAAAAAAAAAAAAAGTTAGCCTGTATGTGTGGGGGGGGGGCAGGTATCTTTTGAGGTTCACATAGTTAATGAAATTGGTGGCTTTGAGAGAAACGTTGGCTGGGTGTTGGTGACCTATTAATTGATTATGAGAAAATAGAGAGGAGAGTAGATAATGCTAGAAGAAAATTCCTCTTGTGTGATATGCCAAGACATCTGGCAGATGTTATGTTGGGCCCTAAGGAATGGACAGTTTAATTTTAGCCCTAGCAAGGAAATGGGAAGTTCTGAGCTCTTTTAATAGCACAAGCCTTAGTTTGGGGAAGGTTGCTTAAAAAAATAAGAAAGGAAAAGAAAAGAGGCATTTATTGTAATATTGAAAAACTCCAGGGAGCACCAAGATTAAGCTGAAGTTTTGGGGTGAGGGATAAAAATCTTACTTCCTAAGTAGAAATGAATATAAAAATCACTTAAAAGTTGATTAATAGGTACCCCATAAATGGTGACTATGAAGAACTTCTAATTGAGAAGCTAGTTGTTTTGTGCCTTAGAGAGATCATCTACCTCAGATCTTCCCTTCCCCCGGCATTTTATTGAAGAGGAAACTGGCAAGGAGACAGGCAGTGACTTGCCCAAGGTCAGAAGGTTCAGTTGTAACAAAGCCAGGCCTAGCACTCACAGGTCGGCTGACTCCCAACCCAGTGCCCTTTCCACCACCCCACTGCCTCTGATTGTAGCGGTTTGTGAAACACCAGCTCTCCTCTCCAGAGTCCAGGCCTCTCTGAGAAACGCTGTAATCAAACACTAGTGGGGCGGGAGTATTGGTTTTTGTTAGTCGAATTTACCATGTTGGGGCTGAGCATGGTTTCATTCATAGAAGTGATATGTTCCAGAGGCCAATTTTGTTCATGGGACTTTCAGTCAAGTTGTAGCTAGTGGGTTTGAAGCTATGCTCTTCTTTCAGTTGGCCTACTCTCTTATATAGTTCTGTCATTCAGGGCTTGGGAGTCCTTTTCAGATGCCCTTCTTTGGAGGTTTGGGTTTGTTTGGGTCTATTGCAACTTCCCAAAGTGCCCACAATTGGACTCAGAGGATCTATTTTGCAACATGGTACAGATTTAAATTGGCTTCTCTCGGAGATGCCATTTTGTAATCCTGATGAATGGCCAAGCGAGTGAAATCCAGTCTAAAACAATTACTGGTGATTTTCCAGTATTCCAGACTCCTCCAAAAATGTGCCCTCCATATATCTTCTTGGAGCCCAGTTCTCTCTTGCAGACCAATGGCTAGCTATTTGCCATTCCCCAATGAAGTCATGAAGTCATCCATAAATTGAGTTTTTAACAACACTGGGGACATTTAACCAGAGAGAGCTAGAGAGATAGGACAGTACTTTGGGAAGGGTGCAGTGGGTTCCATTTCTGACCCCTCTTGGACAAGTGAAAGTCATTTTGTGTAAAAAGAAGAGTGATGTTTGGAAGTTTCCACATTTTCTAAGCTTCTTCCAAACTAAAGCATAAATTCTTAATCCAGGAGGCAGTCTGGAGAAGGTATTGCTGGATGTGGACTTCTGGCAGAAACACAGTTAACGCTATAAACAGTTGAACCTCAGTGTGGCACTCCTCCAAATGAGTTGACTGTCGAAAATAAAATGTTCCAGAAGAACTGGGAGAACAGGAAAGAAGTTAAAACAGCATGGTTTGCATGCCAGTACTGAAGGAAGAAAAAAAAAAAGTTGGGCTTGGAGGGTGGGGGCATTGGAGAGAAGATAATCCCAAATTGAACTGTCTCCTGGATTTAGAAGAGCTGGAAAGAGGAGTTTCCAAGTGAGGGAAAATGGATTTTTATGAATTTAGATCGTATTTGCAGTTTACTAGGAAGCTCTTTTGAATCTTTTGTCCCCTTGAACTTTGTCTATGGAGAACTGTACACACTGATAAATAGAAAGTCAGTTGGAAGTGCTTTGGATTTACAGTTTCTGCTTAGAAATACTATCATCAAATTTGTCTACTTTCTCAGGGCTCCTGTCCTTATTGGTTGAAGCTTTTTAGCCTTTGGATGTGTGGCTTCAACTCCAAGTTGGTTTTTTCAGGTCTTGGAAAGATGAGAGGTTGGGAGAGTGAGTGGGGTAGGAGAGGGTAGGAGTATGGTCACCTGCAAATGCATTGTCTTTTAATCCTGGTTGAGCAGATTACGTGGTGTCTTCAAAGCGTTCTTGCCTAATTCCTAGCTGGAGACGTTTTTTCATGAGTTATTCTTGGAGGGAAGGTTTCTTTTTGTGCCAGGTCATGGGTATTTTGATATTGATTTCCTTGCTTTCATGTGTTGGCTTGTTCCGTTGCCTGCATGTTGCTTCTGGATATTAATAAAATACTTCTGCTGTGCCTGTCCACATCTTAGCCCCAACTTCATTCAGAGAACACAGCCTGCACTTGGGGGTGAAGGGAAGGTTGGTAGGTACTTATTTGTTCAAAAAATAAATCCTTGAAGGTGAAGACGGCTTCATTCAGAGAAGGATTTGCCAGGCTTTCGAGTAGACTTTTAACAAAGACCACGCAGGGGAAGATGGGGAAAATTCTACCGGGGACCAGTAGCTCCTGATTAAAATGTTTTAGGATCACTTCGTAGGAAATTAAGCATTTGTCCAAGATGAGTAAGCAAAGACTTACCTTTGGATTCAGATGGGCTGGAGCACAAAAGACGCTGGAGACCCAGGCGAGACAACTGTGTCAGAAGTAATTAAGCCTGGGATTTGTGGAGAGGCTTATCTGCCACAGAGCCCAGCTGGGGAAGGCCAGCCTCCCTCCCTAAGCCCTCATCTGGCCAGTTGAACCAGAACAGGAGCTAAGGCCTTCAAATTTTGGAGTTTCTCTCTTCCCTGTTCAGATTTAAGAAGGTAAAGTTGTCATTATTCAGTTATGCTCATGTCAGCTGAGTACTTGCTTCTCTCTTGAGCTGGGAAATGCCACGGGGTGGGGGTGGGGGGCTGATTTCCTCTGAGGGAACATTCTCCCTTTTGACACTACAAATGTGCCTATAACATTGTACTTATTACTCAGAAAATAATTGTGCAGTGGCACAATGTGGGATACTTGAAAGATGTTTGCTGCACAAAGGTTCCAATACTCACCTGCAGATTAAGAAATGGGTTTCTAAACCATCTCATTTCTATTGCTAATGAAAAGCTTTGGAAGGCACCTGTGAATTAGAGCTCCAGCTGCTATCATGGTAGGGGAAGTTAGGCCTTGAAAGGATACACGGATTAGCCCGTCAGAAAAGCAAACAGTAGCATCAGCACAAGTAGGAAATAGGGTTGTTAAGCTAACAGAAAAGTAGGCTAAAGCATTGCCATAATTACGTGGTGGAAATTTGCTGGGAAGGAGAGACAGGAGGAGAAGGAAAAGCAGGAGGAGAGAGGCAGGGGAGTGATTGGCGAGTCCCAAGTAGAGGAGGGCTATCCACTGGAAGAGCCTACAGGAAGAAGAAAGGCGTTAGCAATAAAGGAAGTGGGAAAAGCCCTGGTAATTTGGAACCTATTGCACGTGAGAAATGAAGACGAGCGCTCAGACCCACAGTCTTTGGTCAGTTCTTACTGTAAGAAAAAAGGGAAAAGACTTGAACTTGGAAGACCCATTTATGTGACTTCAGGGCTACAGATCGGCCTTTGTGATAGAGGACAGATGGACACTTGAAGGAACTGGTTAAGTAGGCCCAGGTGCAGCTTTTCCTGGAAAATGAACAAAGTAGAGAATAGAGCTCAGCAGAAAATCGCTGCATTATTAGTGGGCAGGCAGTATGATAGTCCTCTCCACGCTTACCTACTGAGGTGCTCTACCCTCGCTGTGGGTGTTAGAAGGAATGAAGGAGGAACAAAGACGCGCTTCTTTCCAAGGGGAAAGGAGTGGACTGTGACAGCACCTGGAGTCCAGTTTGGGATTAAGCCATTTGCTAGAGCCAGGAGTTGCAGGCCGGTCAATCCCATCCTGGCACATAAAAATCCAAAATAAGGCCTTTGTGGCCCAGAATGGTTAGCCATTCTAATCCCTAATTACATCATTCCTCTGTGTTGTAACCAGTTAGTCAGCAATTGAGTATCAGTCACTCAACCCGGATGGGGTCTGGTCTAGGGGTCCTTCCTGTGGGGTAAAATTTGAACACTGGGCCATAGCCCGAAGATGGCCAGAAATAGATGCCAGCTAGAGATTACGTAAGGATTTCAATAACAAGTACTTATCACCCAGAAACTTTTTCTCTTCAGTGGTTTCTGTTTTGTACGGTCTTCTCTGAAGCCTGGTAATTGGTCCTGAGTATTAATAGCTGGGGAGGGATGCTGTGTTGGAAGAGGCCATTTTGATCTGAATGTCAGAGTTCAGCTGCTGGAACTTCTCCCCCTTCTGCTGTCAACTGAATATTATTCCTTCGGATACTGGGTAAGAATACCATCTGTAAGGTGAATAATTATGATGGCTTCATCAAAAAATGCTGCCAACTGCTCTAGAGTGGGAAGATAACACAGACCTTCCACAAAATGCTCTTTCTCCCCCTGGGGAGACTCACAGTTATTATTAATACTAGGTTGCATTGGTTTAACATTGAATCTGAACCAGGGACTGTTCATATGGTAGAGAAAACTGAGGTTCGGGGAAGTAAAGTCATTTACCCAAGGTCGTGGAGCTGGAAAATGGGGAGCTGGGGTTCACACACAGGGGTACTACCTTCTGGTACTACCTTCTGGCCCTCAGCAGGTGGGAATTGGCCTCGGTTATTACTTAGTAGTCCTGATGGTTTATCTCTTCCAGTTGCTTGCGCCACTAGTAGATCCTGGTGTTCTAGAAGGGAAATTTGAGCATAATGGAAAATTAATTGTAATATATTGGTTGATATGAGAGATATAACTTATTGTAATAGCTTGACAAAGTGTGTTTAACTAAAGAGTACCCTGTTTTTGTTCTTCTGAGTTATAGAGGGGATGGTGAAAAACAGCAAGAGACCCTGTACAAGGAAATTTAGAGAATAAATATTTTTAAGTTGTACTGTGTGAAGCTCAGAATTGTAGTTACACATGTGGCTATTTAAAAAAGGAACACCTACCTGTTACAGCAGAAAGATACACTGTGTGACTTTTTTCTTTTTCTTTTCTTTCTTTTTTTTTTTTTTAAGTAAAGAAGGTGTCTTACTTTTTTCCTTCTTAGGGCTCCCGTTGAAAGTCTCAGTGTCCCATATTGGCTCTGGTTTACTGTTAGCACGAGACATGTTTCCAAAAGCCACACGGACGTATTTGAAAAGTAGTTCCACTGTCTAATGGTCACTTCTGGAAAATAGCACAGATAGTCTTCAAAGCGTGTGCTAGTATCCCCCACGCCTTTTAGTGATCACCACGTGCTCTATTTAGATCCTGGAGACATGATGAATGTTTGGGTTTTTATTTGCCTCTCCCTGAAACATCACAGTACAGTAAGGAAGCTGCTGTTCATGGATGACCACAAATGCCCTTAATAGAGTAACAAGTTGTACTCAGGGAGATGGAGCAGGTCCAGCTATCCTGAAGATACCCAGGACAGTAGCTTTACTGTAAGACAGGCAGTTGGGGCATTCATTGCTGAGTAGGCTTTTTAACCTCGAGACAACTAGTCGTGGTTTTATAAAATCTTAACTGCTATGGATCTGTTCAGGTGATCTCCTGTTCCCAGACAGACTTGTACCCGAAGACTTTGTAGGTGGATAAGCATGTGTCCTGTTTATAAAGTGTACCGAGGAGGCCACACAGCCACTTTTTTTTTTTTTAAACCTACCATGCGTATCTTCTGCCAAACTTACCAAACCATTGTTGTCTTAGATAAGGCCCTTCATGGGGGAAACAATCTCAGAAAAAAGATAGCTACATAGTGGGAGAGAATAACGCTGAGCTATAGCAAAGCATGTGGGTCTCCAAGTGGAATTTCTGAGTTAAGAGGCTTAGGGAGCATCTGTTGGGACCCTTAGCAGCAGCACCCAGCCTTCTAAGATACTCCCTCCAACCAGCTTGTCTCCAAGACCAGTTCTTAACATGGTTCCCCAGTTTTCCTCTTAATTCCACTAGGAGAAATCTACCCGGGTTACCCTCAGGAGCTTTGCAGAAGGTGCAGGTGAATTGAGCCAACACACGTTTGCGGGTGCAGTGACATTCAGTTGGGACTAGGACTTTGAATTTGAGAATATACTCCACGTGAGAGGCAGGGTGGCCGAGGGACCCTTGGAGCATGTCCAAGGAGGTAACTGTAGAAAGTCTTATGTATTTAGGCCTGGTGGGGGAATCTCCCATTATACTGAAAACAAAAGAAAAGAGCCTCTTCAAAGGCAGGTTCCACTGTGATGTGAAAAAAGCACATTGCAGAGATCACATAAAATGGCACGCATTCAGGAAAGCAGAATTGTATCCTTCCTTCCACTTGGGTGGAAGTTCCCATCATGCATTCCATCTTCTCCTGTGGTTTTGCCTCTGATTAGTAATTTTGGGGGGGCTGGGAAGTGACGTGGCTTTGAAGAACAGATGTCAGCTGTCCCTGACATTCCTCCTGACTCCTTGGTCGCCTCAAGTGTTTTGAGTACCTCACCCATTCTTTTTCTGACCAGTGGCTGTAGCTTGTTAATAATGAAGGAACATCACCCATAAGTCCTGAAATTAGCAAGTGTTAAATGTTATGTGATTATTAGGGGAAAAACAAGATAATCTAGTCAGTGGGCTTAATTAGGTTGTGATTGCCCAATTGCTGCTTCATGATAATTATATTCATAACCCCGTTTCTAGACGTCAACTACAATTATCAAAATTGACCCCAGCACAGGTAAGTGTTAGCGATCTTATTTGAAGCAGCTACTGAACGGTGAATTTCCAGTGTTCCCGGGTGTCCCTCTCTGTTCCTTTTCCCCCTGCTTGCCACCTTCCCATCTTTTAGCATTCGTAGCAGAAAGATCGCTGGTAACATTAGTTTGTCTGTGACTGTGCACATATCGTGTAGCTCGTGTTGGTGTCTACAGAAAAATACTGAAGAGTCAAATATGAGTAAAAGAAGAAAAAGAGTAAAACATAAATAAACCAGCAAATAGGAATCTTGAAGCATAAAGATCCGAAATGGGCTAGATTTTTTTCCAGCACGTGAAACCTGTTCAGTAGATTTAATGTGATTCATTTGAATTGAGCCTTTACTTTAGGTGAAGAAGAGTCCCCTGTGTTTGAGATACTGTCTTAACATGATCTTTAAGGTCTGAGGAACAGGCGGAGAACTTTTAACTTTGTATTAACCACACCCTCCTATCCCCCAAATTCATGACATTTGCCGCTAGAGTATTCTAGTAGAAAGGAAAATGTCATTGCTGGGGACGTTGTTTACTGTTTTTCTCCCCAGTGAAGGCAATGATTTCTAGGAAATGCAAGCAACAACCTGTATCAGAAGTGGGTATGTCAGTGTGATACCATGAATCATTGGGGCCAGATTGTCCCTTGGTGGCTTTCCCTTTCTGACATTCAGTTATATGAAAAAATAATGGACTTAAAATTTGCACACCATGGCTAAACTTCAATGCAGTAGAACTGTCTGAACAACTAGGAACTTGGTTACTATATATGGGTGTGTGTGTGTGTGTGTGTGTCTGTGTGTTATATATGTGTGTGTTGTGCGTGTATATATATATATGTAAACATGTATGTGTGTATTCTGTCTGGGAGAAGGTGCTTATTTTTTGCTGAAACATCAGGAGTGCAAATTTCGCAGAATTTCTGGGTGAACATGCAGTTCTTTGTGTGGGGGTCTTCATTAAGGAAGTGGTCTGTAGTGTGTAGAGCAGACTCTCTGGGACTGCGTGAGCACAGGATGAAATTGCTCTGTCCCTTCCTAGCTGTGTGACCTTGAGTAAGTCACTTAACCTCTCTGTTCCCATGTTTCCTACCCAATGAAAGGGAGATACTAATATGAATCTGTAGAACTGACAAAGGACTACAAAATATTGTGTGGTTTAAGGGTCCTGGTTCATAATGGGCACTTGAAAAATGATAGTTCCTTCCTTCCTCACTGATAGAGAAACTGGGACAGAGATCTCCCAGGGCTTTGCCAGATGTGAATTGTTTTGTCCTTGGTCTGAAACTCCGTTTTTTTGAGTCCCGCCTGATTAACCTTGTGCCATGTCTGCCTTAACTGATGGATGGTCCTCACTGCTGTTGTGCAGTCACGGGGAGATTTCCCGGATCGTGCACCTCTGCTCGGCCTGCCTGTGGACCCTGCGGTACTCCGCATCCATGTGTGGGTGTTCAGTCGGGATTCATAAGCGACCTGAGGATGATCCCATGGCCTCTTGGGATACTGTATTTTCCTGGTGACAAAGTCTATCCCAACCTTGCAGAGATCTATTTCCTGGAATGTTGTGGGGGAACAATTTTTAATCAATGTGAACTTCCTTGAGCATTTTGGAAGCAAGATGTTACTACTGTTCCTATCGTTTGGCATCATTCTGGCAACAATGATTTTGTCTTTTCGAGAACGCGGAGTTTATTGCAATGAAAATCGTGCTTTGGATGCCCCTCCATAGCTTCACTCATATGGCCAGCTCCGAGCCAGTTCGAGGACTGGCCAGTGGCCTTGCCTAGAATTGCTTGGGTCTTCTCTGTGCAAATGTTTATTTTGATAGTCCGTGTCTGCTTGGTCTTACTAATGTACTGTAATATCAGATGCTTTGAGATCTCAGGGGTAAGGAGGCTAATTTTAGAGTGCTGTAAGGGTAGATGGTATTTCAAAGTGTAGAATGGTAGGACCTAACAAGACTTACCTAAACTTGTTTGCTCCAAGTCAGAAGAACATATGTTGGTGGCCTCCATGGTGAGCGCGTGGTGGTTGGTGGTGGCTGGAGCAGAAATGAAGAACGTTTGAGTGGTTCTTTGGTAAAACAGTGTAGGGACTTTTCCCCTTCAAAAGCAAATTACCCATGATGATTTATTTATTTATCTTCTGTTAAAATTTTTACATTTCAAGAACTTCCAGAGACAAGGGTCTCAATGGACTAATTTTTTTTTTATTATAAAAAATTTATAGTTGCCGCTTGAAAATTGTGTCCAGAGATATTTGAGGAGAGAAGAAGAGACTATGCATTTATTTCCTGGTGTTCAGATCTCTAGAATGATCTTGAGTGAGAGATTTTGGGTCTCCAAGGGTAGACCCCAAGACTAAAATAAAGGGGTGGTGGTGTAGCTGGTTGTAATCATATGAAATGCCCTCAATAAACTAAGACATACTAGGAGAAACAGTAGGAGTTGAAAGTGAGACCTCTTAGGATGCCTGAAAAGCTGGGAGTGGAAAGGTTTCTCCAGTTTCCTTGAGATTTTGCTCAGGGGTGTATTTGGGAATGCCCTGTTCACACGTGTTTGGTTCTTTGCAAGTTGTAAGATCCTTACTTAACCGGATGGCTGCAAAGTGGTAGAATGGTGATTGGTTTAACTTGGGTCAAGCTCCTAATTCGCTCCCAGCCTCCAGTTTATCTTTAAAATGGAATTCTGTCTAAGAGGCATAATGTATGTAGAGCACCCAGCACCCTGCCAGGTACCCAATACATGGCCGCCTCTGCAGTTCATTTGCAATGATCAATTAGTAGCCATCCAGTGCCTCTCTGGCACAGGGGCTTGCTTCTTGCCATCTCGCCTGGCTTTGCACGCCCAGTTAGCAGTTGTGGGATGACGTCGAGTTGGAAAGAATGTAGTGTCTTCACTATCCTACAGCGTGTTTTATGGATGCTCTTGTAGTTCAGAAATGCGTGCCCATCCATCTCTCCATTCATCAAACATTTATTGAGCACCTTTTGAGTACCTTTGGCACGCCTGCGGCATGCCTGGGTGGTCGAACCCAGGGGGGTGTTGGATCTCTCTCTCCCAGTCACGTTGGGTTCTTTGTTTTGGTAATTGAAGTGATTATGATGGAGATGGTGTCCTTAGCCCCATTTAAATAGGTTGGAGCCAGGGGCTGGTGAACTGTGGCTTTAGCCAGGGGGAAATGGATTCCTGTTTAGATGCCTGCATTGCTGAGTCTTTGTGTGTATATGTTTACAATATCATTTGCTAACCGTGTAGTCAGTGCTGCTGGGGTACGTAATCTGGCAGATCATTTAAATATTTACTCCAAAATATCTTGTTCTCTGTTGGTGTGAAGTAGAGTTTCCAGATATTTTTAGGTCATTTTCATCTTAGCAACCCTGTTGGAGATGAACCAGACACGCTGCTGTAAACTGTCCCCCCATTTTGGTAGAATTTAATAAAGTAAAGTTTAATGGTTTGGTCCCAAGAGGCCAGCGGACCATCTGGTTAGCAGAAGGTTAGGTCGAGTTGTGCACGGCCGCTGGGAGGGCCACGGAGCCGCGCCGCCGCCCCGGTGCCGTGTCCAGTTGCCGAACGCGTGAAGCATTGAAATGGTGCTTTCAGGTCTGCCGAGCCAGCAGTTCTGTTAGCACCGCTGTGACGCAGGAGATAATTCAGCTGGGCAAGCGGCAGCATGGGGGTGGATCTCCAGTACAGGATGTGTAATGTCAACATGAAGGATTGGAGCTGGCAGAAGGAAGGGAAGCACTCATTTCATGCCAGTGCAGGAAGCCTAGAGAGATGCTTCCCACCCCCTTGCGTCTTGTCCTCTTCTGCAGCTTTCACATTATATGTTCAATGATTACCTTGTGCATGGGCCATGGCAAAACTTCAGCTGATTTTCTGCCTCTTTTGGAACCTGTCAGCATAAACAGAGTGAACCACATTCCACACACATGGAGGGCGGGCGAAGGCAAGACTTAGCGGCACAGCCTGGGAGGAGGAGAAAGGGCTTCGTTAGGCAGGGGCATCTTTGTGCTGGAGATGGAATCCCATTGTCCGGCCCTTTGTGCTCAGATTTGAGACCGGCCATCCGTTCAAAGGCTGCAATCATCCCAGAACACTGGGCTGCAGCTGTAGTCCGTGGAAGCCTGCAGAATGGTCCCAGAGATTCTGCAGGAGCTTAGCAATTACATAATTGCCGTGTAACTGGAGAGAGCCATCAGGACTGTCTAGTTCCCCTGGAAAGAAAGCTTCTACAATTTAAGGGATAGATTGTTTTCCCTTGTTAAACCTGAAAGCTGATGAGCAAGGACATCAAGCCACCAGGCTGGAACCGGGTCCTCTCCCTGGCATGAGACAGGAGGATGTTCACAAGTACACTTGGCTGGACATTCAGTGGACTTCACAGCTGCGTTCAAGGCGGGGAGAGAGAGAGAGAGAGCAACTCACCAGGTCTCAGAAAAGTGGATTCTTGTATCCGTTGAACACGGTATCTGACTTGTTTCTAATCTGTGAGGCGACATTCTGTATGCATTCAAGGCATGGAGTTTTCCAGAGCTTTCCTAGGAATGGGACCAGCAGAGCTGCACTTCATCACCAAGAGCCCTCTCAAGTTCTGCTACCTGCTCTGGAGGATTTTCACAGCCTCTCTTGAGGGAGCACTTGCCTCAGACACTGAGCAGCGGCCGCACTGCAGGGCCTGACTGTCATGCGATGTTCCTAAATGCTGGAATCCTCGCCACATCAACCCATGGTAGTGCCTCGGCAGCCCGGGGGCTGGAGCAGACTGGACACTTTGTCTGTGAAGACCTCACAGCGCAGGAATGAATTCCCTCTTTCAGAAAGCTACCTGACCGCTTGTTTTCCATAGTTGAGAAAATTTTGAGGTGGAGTTGGTTAAACGTAGGCGTGTGGGCTGCACTCGACCAGCGAGAAGTCCAGGCTCCATTTCTTCAGATACGAAACAGTCATCTAAAATTAGCTGCATCTCCTAACCCAAGCTTGGGCGCGATGTTTGTTTATGTGAAGCAGCCCTGCCTTTCTGGGGTCCGTTCTGTGGGGCTGCTGGAGTAGAGAGTGGGTTTATCGATGGCTTTCAGTTGGGCCTTTGATCGCTATGCTCTTCATCTGTATCTCTCAGTTGAAATGTGTTTGTAGTCAGAAGGCAAATACAACATTTTGGCTCCTTTGTGAGTTAAAAAAGGAATGGCCAGCGGGCACTGTAAGGAGTTGGACCTCCAAGGTGGATTGGGTCCACAGACTCCCAGACCTTTTACCTTTAGACCTGCTTTATTCTTCACCTCCTGGGTTTAACGCTGAGGTTGATGGATGCAAATAGTTTCTTTTAGAATTTTGATTCCTATGAAAGAGTGCTGGTGGGTTTTCAAGGAGCCAGGCTGCCTCAGCACTGCACTTTTATTTTGTAGCAATCTGAAGGGGGGTATAGGATCACCCATGGTGACCCTTTCCTGCGTCATTCCAGGCAGGCCTTGGCATGCTTCAGCAGATGAGTAAGGGTGAGGGCAATTGGCAGGAGGACCCGCTGAGTTCATCTTGCTTCGTATCTTAGAAACTGGCCTGACCTTGTTCCATCATCAGTGTTTGGGCACTCTGAGAAACACTGGCCCATCTTGCAAGGGTCCTGGAGATTGTGTTGGGATCAGTGTGCTCTCATACTAGGAAGGGACACTTGACTCAGGTGCAGAGACCACATGTAAGGAAACCCTTGGCTATCAGCATTGGGAGGCCTGTGAAGACCTTGGCAGTGAGGGCCGTGGTGTATAGTAGAAAGAACGGAGACCTCAGAGCCAGTGAGTAGCTGCGTGACCCTGAGTGAATTATTTCATCTTTGATCTTCAATTTTTTTTTTATCTGGGGGAAAAAATCTACTTTGTAAGCTTCACATGGGGAGTAAATGAGATTGTGAATGTAAATCTCTGGTGTAGAGCCTGACGTATAGTGAGCACATAAAAAATACTAATTCCTTTTTCTCCCATTCTTAAGTTTCCATAAAACACTTATTATAGGCAGAGCACTTCTAACAGGGACTGAGTCAGAATACACTTGAGTCCACATGAAATCCCCATTAGGGGGCTTGTACTGGTGGGACTGATGAACATTTAACATCTTGGCTTTAGGGGCTGGAGCAATATGTTTTATTATATGGTGACTTTATTTAATTTTTTAAAAGATTTATTTTGGAGAGGGAGAGAAAGAGAGATCATGCTTGCATGGGGGGTGGTGGCCAGAAGGAGAGAGAGTTCCAAGCCGACTCTGTGCTGAGCGCAGAGCCTGATGTGGGGCTCGATCCCATGACCCTGAGATCATGACCTGAGCCAAAACCAAGTGTCAGACACCCAACTGATTGCACTACCAAGGTGCCCCTGTATGGTGACTTTTAAAAGCCAGTGTGCTCCTCTATGAAACATGACTCTGAAATCTGGTAAAGGGGGGAAAAAGTACCTTAACCTCTCTTTGCACTATCTTGAACTTTCTGTAATAGATTATTTATTAAATTCCTCAGATGAGGTTCTATTTTTATTTTTTGTTGTTTTGACTATGGTTGCACAACTAACTCCTTTAAAAGAAAAATCTGACATTTCCCAAAAATAGCACAGGTGGGAGATAGAGTTGGGTGTCCAGAACCCAGTAGACTTGAATTAATGATCCTCCGAGCCTCTTTGCTCTGACGTCTAACCCAGTGTGGCATTCCTTATGTTGGTGTTACATGAAGCCTTGTTGACTGTTTTCAGAGGAAAAGTTAAAATTTAGCCAAATCAACTTTGAAGGCCAACCAGTAGTTTCTCAAGATCAATTACTGAACAGGACTTGACTAGAAGCTGCAGGAAGGCAGGCCTGGGCTCTGTCTTGTCATCGGTCTCATCAGTGCTTTGCACAGTGCCTGGGGTAGATGTACGGTGTCAAGAAGTAAGTGTTGAGTCAGTAAACCAAATCCAACACTTTTTTAAAAGTCATATTGCTTTTAAATATCTGTTCCCTAAATACACCTAGATTTATTAAAGACAGAACCGTATCTCTTAGTTTCTTCTAAACAGTGATTGCTACTCCAGATATCACTAGTGTAAAGCATTCAACTTGAGTTAAGTGGAGATTTGGCCCTGACATTTTAATTTAAAAATGAGAGTTAATGTAAGTTCTTAATCAAGGAGAACGTCCCAACTCTACAATCTGTATTAAATAAATATATTCTGGAAGTAAGAACAACTAGATTGCCATCTAGGGTAAAGAAGCCAAGGAGAGTTTGAGTATTGGTGGCTTGGGAAGGATACTAATTTGAGGATGACAGTTTACTGGTATGATTCTGAATGACCCCTTGGGGCATTGTAAAGTTAGATTTTGTGGAACTGAGTGTGAGACATTGAGAGGAAAAAGTCAAACTCAGGAATATTCAGCGGCTCAAGGTCAGTGGTTCTGGAGGAATCTCATTTGTAGTTTTATATGAAAAAGAAAGACATGTCTTTTCCCAAGACTTTATTTGACCTATTAAGTCTATATGGATCATGGCATGTTTTTCATGGGGTAAATGGGTGGTATGGAAGCCTCAAGGAATATAGAAAAAAAATGTTAGAGAAAGAAAAGACGAGTATGGAGCGTTTCCTGTCAATTTAACATAATTGGAAGAATGAAGCAATGGAAATGGGACAATAGTCATGCTCTTTGAACATGGTCAAGCAGGTTCAGAAAACATGCTTCTCCACCTTTGACTTCAGTTCTTGAACATTTCAGTGGAATGATTTAGACCATTGAAAGTCTAGCATGTGCAGAAGCCTTCTAGGTATGAGGTGACCTTGCAATATTAAAGAAACCCACGGATCCTGTTAGTTCCAACCTCACTGAAGGACATATTCTGAAGAGCCAGCTCATTAAGCAAGCTTTTGAAGGGTGTGCGCTGCAGAGCAGTTTCCTGTTATTTGGTTAATGGTTGACCTAGTTCTATTGCCATATGCTTCCTGGAACGCATTCTAATATAAAGTATGTGTTAAAGCAAGACTAGGATAATAGCAGGAAAGTCAAAGCCTCCTGAAGCAGAGACCATGTTAATGCTGGCCCGGTGAGGGCAGAATAGGGTATGGGTGGAGAACGAATAGACTTTTCTCTTCACCATCCTGTTTCCTAATTCTTACTGGAGTCCTCACACTTCATCCCAGGGCATTCCAAGGAGTTGGCTTTTCGCACCGTACCTCGGACGTATATAGCCTGCATTGTTAGTTCATTTCTCGAGCGTGCCAGACCCAGTTAGATGTTGAAGTACCCTGAGTAAAATTATTACTGCGAGGAAAGATTAGATTAGATTTGGCTAATGGCAGGTGATTTTGTTTTTGTCTTATTATTTTTGTATTGCCAACAAGGGATTAGTAAATCTTTTTGTCTGAAGTTTGGATGGCGTCCAGAGTCTAAGACTGAGGCTTCTTTGACTTATTTATCATTCTACCTGGAATCAGCAGCCTTGGCTGTTCATTTGGGTGGACAGGAGAGTCCACGCGATCACAGGGGCTGCCGAGCAAACTTTGTACCAGACACACAGTGTTTGTTTTAACAGCTTCAGAATGTGAAGAATCTGTGGGTCTAGTCTGCTAATTGCTGGATAGTTGGGTGGTGGTAGAGGAAGCTGTTCTCTTCATTGCACATAAAGAAAACATTTGAGGAACCACAAGTGTGTGGGGTGGGGGTGGGATGGGGGTGGGATGGGGTGGAG
>NW_024424119.1:35187878-35249819 GCF_017311325.1 Ursus maritimus
ACAGTTCCTTTTAAATTCGTTTTTTAAAAAATCACATCATTGTAGAATGGGACAATGATTCCTAAACCAGGCTGATGTTCAGAATCATTCTGAGAACTTGGAAACAAAAAGGAGGTTATTAAAAATAGATTTTTAGGTTCTACCACAGGAGAGGGATTCAGTAGGTCTAGGGTGGGACCCTAGAATGTGTATTCTTAGAAGCCTGATTTAGGAACCACTGGTCTTGGGAATTCAGTATCCTTAGGCGGGCAAGGGAGGAGGAAGCAGCCACTGTGCTTTCATGTCTCACATGCAGGAAGTGGGAAAAGGAAAAGAGATGCTGTCAGAACTTGGTATTTGTGGCTGCTCATAATTTGAGCTACAGAATAGGCTTTCGTCTTTTCTTCCCCAGGAAGTCAGTACCTCCAGGGCACCTTAAGGGTACCGTATACTAAGTGTTTTGGGTTTGGGAAATGTCATCTTAGTGGCAGGCCACTCAGTGTGCTCCACCGCCGTCCCCATCCTCCACTACCCCGTCATCTCCCTCCCACCGTGGAGACAGTGTGAGCAGAGTATCTGTCATTCATCAATTAAATTGGATGGCGTTTTTTCATAGTAATACTTTGGCTGGAACAAAGGGAAGTTACCTTATGTTGATTTCTGTATACAAAGAAATTGCTACTGATCCACCCAAATAGCTGCTGCTATTTTTTCCCCCTCTTATTAACAATAAAGAGATGCACATGTTGATTGTGGACTTGCTCCATATAGCTGCCCACCTGGCCTGGCTTGGAGCTATTGACTCTGACACTGGGCCACAGCTCAAGAACCCATTTATGAACCAGAATGGCTTTGACGTCAGGATCACCCTGATTTGGGGTCTAATAGTGTGCCTGATAATTAGTTGATCTCGAACGCACAGTTAGTGGGTCAATGAATGACTGAACCAGCTAAGTAAACAATGCCCCCAAGAGATAAGAAGTAACTTGGAAAGAAGATTCTGCTTCAAAGCAATGTGTGTGGTCAGCATAACCTTTTTAAGGATGTTTTCTGCATTCATCTCAACAAAAAGGAAAATGACCCTGCTTTAAAATTTGAGACCAGATACTTCGGCTTCCTGAGAAAATGCAGGGAAATTATTTCTTTATGTGTTCTCTATCCCCTAAAACAACTGTCATCACTACTATCACAAAAAAATCCCTGTACCACATTCAGGAGAGTGGCACAGAACAAATATCGTTAAGGCTGTGGGATGTTCTTTCTCCATTCTTCCTTCGAGCTTGAAAGGTCTCGTAAGGAGTGAGAAGAATGTTGTTTTGGAAGAGTAGAAGAGAAGAAACAGTTGGGTAGAAAGAAGAGAATTGAGGAAATTTCTCTTCTTGGTGGTAATCTGTTGGTAGCAGAAAACAGTGGTCATGGCCTAGGAACTCATAGTCATGTCCTTGGCATGCTTAGAAGCTCCAAGAATGGAAGATCATCTTTTCAAAGTTATTTTGAGGAGTTGGACACTACCTACTGGGCTTCTAATGCTTACCCAAGTTAAGAGGTTGAAGTGCCTCCAAGGCTTTAAGTAGCAGCTGAACATGTGATCTTGTTAACCCTGAGATGTTGTTGAATAGTGACTCAGATCACAGTGGCAAACGATCCTGTCCTGTTCCAGCCGCCCCAGCAGAAATCGGCGTTAGGGTCACCCTGTGGGCAGATAGTACAGGGTTCATATGAAAACTTTAGAGCAAGGACAGCTTGAATTGGCTGTCCCGTACATGGGACTTGGGTTGAGTTGGTGGACTTCTGTTGCTTGGTGTTTTGGACCCGTCTGATTCATAAGTGTTGCCAGTTTCTCCCTCCACCCCTACCCCTGCCCTCTCATGAACCACTTGAAGAGAAGGGGAGAGGATGCCAGAGAGAGTCATGAGTTCTCCTAATGATTTGCTCTTTGGATGTTTCCTCATCTAGATAGACGAGAGGCTTTTGTTTTCCCCAAGAAAAGGTAAAGTATGCCCAACGTAGCCTAGAAAATGCGTGGTGCCTATTTTGAATAAAGTAACAGATGAATAGATTGCATTTTTACTAAATAATAATTAGGAGGTAACTCAGACCCAAGAAGCTGGTTTGTTGGCCTTCTATGAGAGGAGGTAGCTGCATAATGACTCACTGAACATTACTGACTTACTACAAAAGAAAAATGGGGGTGGGGTGGTAGGAAGGTGGTTGAGCTTGTTACCTCACCAGACCACTCTTTAAACTTTCTCTGTCTTTTCATGACTCCAGTATGTTTATGTAAATCCAGAATTATTTTAAAGCTTAAAATGTCTTTCTGTTCCGCTGAGTGAATGTGCTGCCTATTTCAAAAGTTGATAATGACTCAAGGGTATCCAGCTCTCAAGATTCAAGCCACTGCATGTTGGCAATGATACTGAATCCCAGTTTTATAAATAAAATGCCGGGGTGCCGCCTTGAAGATCCAGACACAGTCTGCGAGCACATTCTAAATCTTGATCCATGGGTACACAGCAGTGTCAACTCCAAAAAAAAAAAAAAAAAATCACCAAAAAACAACACACACATACGCACACACCCAGAAGAGAGGGTCCAAAAGGGAAGGAGTTACTGTCATCTGCCCTGAACGTAAGGTTACTAGTTATATTCAAAGAAATGAAATCGCAAGCCGGAATGGATCTGTGAAATCATCCTGCCCAACCCCTTCATTTTGCATCTCTGGAAAGGCTAAAGTGATTTGTCCAGAGTCCACAATGTTAAGAAGTTGGTTAGGGAAGCCTGAAATACAATTTCAGTGTCCTGCCTCGGCCATCTCTGCTTCTTCCACTAGAACAGTGTTGGCAAGAAGCTTGTATTTCTTGTGCCCGTTTTGATTGATTGGTGGAGACTGCCCGGAGCTCCGCTTTGAGGATCCTGTGCCTTGTCGAGGCTTGTTGGAGAGGATCGTGGAGATCAAGCAGAGAGGGCTGCAGTAAGCGGGAGAGGGTAAATGATAGGCGGTGGCACTTCCCCATACTTGCTGTCCCTTACAATTATGTGTTTTGAAATCATAGACTCACTCTCCACCAAAACACTTTCTCACTTGGTGTTCATGACGTCTTCCTGTTTCCAAATGTTTTAAACCCAAGAAGAGGATATTTAGTCAGGAGGCGACTCTCAGGCAGAACAGCTTATCCAGGTGACTTATCCAAGGTCACTAAGTTATTAGAGAGCAGTTGGAACCAACGATCGGGTGTTTGCAGTGGTTTTTATCAACTAGCCTGAGAGTTCGCTTTCTGCCTTGTTCGTATGGTCTCACCTTGATACTGGTGAAGGGTCACTCCTCTCCCTGTTCCACTGCCACCTTCTTGGCTGTTCTGCATGCTGTCCACAGTTTGCCTTTTATTGCCTACACGCTTTGTGGGACCTCCTAGACCATCTGCTAGACCTTTCCCTCTGTGGATGGTTCAAAGAGGTTGTTAACTTGCGCAGGGTCACACGGTCAAGTTGTGGAAGGGAGCAAGCCAGAACCCTGATCGTGACCGTCACTGCTCCAAGATAGTTCCTTGGAGGTTTCCTACCTGCTACAGCACATGTGATTTTGAAACTAGAAGGAACCTTGGAGGTTATTTATTTAATCTGATTTTATAGCCAGAGAAGTGGAATCCAAGAACATTCAAGGGACTTGCCCAACCCAGGTAACTAAGTTGTCAAGGAGCACAAAACCCCTCTGGGTCTTGAGGAACAAAGCCAAACCCATGGTGTACATTTTTCCCCCCTTTACTTTCCCTCTTTATTCTAATGAGAAAAATGAACTTTTTTTCACCAAGTTCACAGAGGGCATGATTGCCTTGCAACATATTAGAATCTGTAGATTTCATATGGTTACAAGGATGAAACGGGTTAGAAGACGACTTTTGGGATTAACCTTATATGATGTATGTAGTAAATTTAGAAAGAAAAACTTTAGTCATAAATTTCTTATAGGACCCTCACAAGCTTTTAAGTATAATTTCGGAAACCTTTCTGCTTCCAAAGATAGGCTGCTGTGAGGGTGGGTAGCAATCTGAAGGGCGCTGTGAACTGGAGATTGTCTGGCGCGGCACTAGGCACATGAGGGTTGTTCTGTCGCTGTGATTCTGTTTATCTCCACGATTTGGAGCACCTCCTGCCAAAGCTGCGTCCTGCTTACCGCATGTATGAACTAATAATACTTTGCCCTACAGGACCAGTGTTTGGTGGGGCGGGAGCTGCGTTTCACAGGCAGAGCAATCTGTTCACGTCTCCTGTGAGATGAGTGCCATTGGTAACATAGAGAGAAGACCCTGGCAATTTCCCATGAAGGTGCAGCCATTCGCCCCTCGTGGCTGGTCTGGAAAACAGAACTGAAGGTCTTCCTATTCTTGTTGCATTGTCAGTGGGGGACGGCTCCTCTGGAGCATGCTCAATGCTAACTCCACCTGTTCCCATTGGCCACTTCTATCTACCCCGATCCCGACCACATTAGCCCATGGGGAAGGAAAGCGATCTAGATTTCGAGGGGATGTTGGTGCTCCAAAGGGTGTCGACCCATGGACCTCCCAGCAAGTAGGCGAGGTGGCCCACCTTGGAGCCGTTGCCCTCTGCTGGAACATTTCGTTTTCAAGTGCCACCACTCACAGAATCATCAGTAAAAACCTTTTTTGCTCCTTCGGGTGCCTCAATCGAACCTTGAGCCTTTTGTTTTGGAAGATAATGGTATCAGTTCTACACAAACCCGGGAACAAACCACTCTTAATTCCTTTTCCTCCCAGTCAGTTGTTTTAGCAAAACGATCCCCTTTCACTTTAACAAAAAGATTCTCTTTCTTGCTTAAAATATTCCGGATGTGCTTTAACTTGCCTTGGGGTCATAGCACATGTCTTCCAGGACTGATGAGTCTTGTCAGTTGCCCCAGGGTGAGAACTTTAATAAGCAAATTGCACACACCTGGTTTTGCAAAATATTGGCCTAATGGGGCACCTAGGTGGAAGTTCCTACTTCCACTCCCTGTGTACACACCCTCCATCCCCACCCCTTTTAAAAGAGAGGCCTCAGAAATTGCTGCCTCTCCATTTATCTTGTAAAACTTTCCTGTCTCTTTGCTCCCCTGTTGTGATCGTTAACGAGCTCCGGTTGTTGCTGTCACTGCTGCTGTCTTGGGTTTGAAAGTAATGGCAGTGATGGGATGTGGTATAGGTATGGGGCAGTCTGGTTGAAAGGGAACAGGGCTGGTGAGCTCTCTTTGTCAGGCTGTGCATCCCCCTGCCCTGCTCTTTGATTTGCCGCTGCCGTGGGTGTTTGCACAGCCTTTCCCTGCTCTGACTCTTCTCGGTTAGTTGCAAAAATGACAGCCTGTTGCCCTGTTTTGAGAGACTGGACACGAGGCTTACCTGTCTTTCACTTCTGTGCCTTCGTTTGATCATTCATTCCAACCTTTATTGAGCATTTGACTACTTGCCAGGCTTTGTGCTAAATATTGAGGGCTACAGAAAGGAAAGACCCAGACCCTCACTGCCTTCCAGAAGCTCATAATCTAGTATTTACATCTCCAGTCATTGGCAGGCAAAGCGCACTGACACACCTCAAAGATGAGTTATAATGCAGTTCTTTTGGGTGCTGTGCTCTCTCATTGCCAAAGAGCAGCTTCCCCAAATAAAGCTATTTGGATGTCTCGCTTGTCACCCATTCTTTTGGACATGTTGGGGCACCCAGGCGATCCGGATGAAGGATCACTCCCTTAAAAAGCTGCAAGTGGCATGGATGTGTATGTATATTCAGACCAACTAATGGGCTTGAACATTGGAGCACTTTATGCTCCAGACTAGATTCCATACTGATCTCAGATGACATCTGCCATCCTTCCAAGATGCTTACAAGATTCGTAGAGTAGGCTCTTTCTGTACTGGTCAACCTGTGCGTCATCGGATGACCTTCTGCCTACAAGTTTATAAAATCTGGTGATGGCATTTAGTTCCTAAGCCATGAGAACGTATGGCTTTCCTGGCTTTGACCAGGCTGTGGATGAGCTCACTCTTCAAATCTGTTATCAGCCCGTGTTCCACCATCATTTCCATGTATGTACCTCAGAAATTCCTGTCGTCAGCCCAATAGCACCCGAAATACTTTTTCCAGGAACATTGGTGATCTAGTCTCTTGGTTTGAAAGAGTTTCTCAAGCATCTTTAGGAAAATTCTTTCATCCACTCCTAGAGTCCCTTTTGGGGCGTATAGAAAGCTAGCACAGGAAACCACTCGATCATGTCCTAGCCTATCTGCCTTTGGCAATTCTTCATTCATGTCCGTGAGCATGGCTGTGCATTTGTTGAATTATGCAGTTAGGCTCAACACCATTTGTGATGAGAAATTTTCGAGGCTTGTCCCTACTCAAGCTGACATTTAGGCTTACCTTACTCGTATGGGTAAATGTCTCAGGTTAGCCAGATGTGTCTAGGTCAGAGGGCATATGCTTTGATATGGGATTCCAGAGGTCGTTCCCTGCCTTTGTCCTCTACACCAAAGCTCATGTCACTTGCATCATGCTGTGGCATGAAACAATATTGCATCGCAGGGAGTGCATAATAGACTGTGTTGTCCAATTATCATGAGATTACTGAATACTTTTGCCTGGAAACTTGCCAGCAGTAGTGAACAAAGAGATGCCCCAAGCCACTTTCTCACCTTTATTCTTGAAGACTAAATGGCATTCTTAATGTCTGATGGTTTCCTCTGTACCCTTCTTATTGAGTAAAGAATAAGGCAAGCTTTTTTTTTTTTTTTTTTTGCTTGCTTGCTTTGACCAAGAATGTGGCTGGTACAGGAAACCAAGATTTTTAGCTATTTTGATGAGAATTGGTAAAAACTCAAAGGTGGAACAGAGAATACTTATAGGCTGGAAAAGGAGATGACCAATTTCTAGGAAATGGGAGATTGTTTGACATATTTACAGTAATAAAGAAAAGTTCTTCCTGGAACAAAAGTATTGCAGAAATAACAAAAAGCGGCAAAAAAAAAAAAAAGTGCATTTCCCTAGCACACAAATTATGAAGCCCGTGCTTTTTGTTACTGGAAGTTCTGCATTTCTTGAATTTCTCCAACTTTCTTGATTTTCAAAATCTAACATTTAATTCCAAAATCTTTATTCATCTCTGTGTTTTCGTTCTCCCTGAGTTATCTGTGTCCTCTGAAAGTTTAAAAACAAGTGATATTTTTTTTCTCATCTCTGTTGGCGGAGACACACAATGGGCTGCCTTTCCCCTTCTCTGTGGAAAGAATGGAAATATGGTAAGCAGCCAGCGGAGCTCCATACGGATTGACATTCCTTACTTCTGCTTTTGAAGTTAAGATGGTCACGAGAGAGAAAAATATTTTCGGTTCCAAGCCTAAGAAAAGGACATTCCTTTCTGTCTTGGCACTCTTGTTTTTATGGTGTTGATTTCCCCCAGAATCATCTTCAGTCCCATTAATAAGTCACATCTGAAAATGAAATCACTTTTGTAAGTTCTTTTCCTCTCCACACCCTTGGTTATAGAGAAGGTGACGTTTTCTTAGATTTATCTGAAGTAGTTTAGGATATATTTTCCTGGCATTTTTTGCTCTGGGTGAGTTCCCATTGTTGATCAGGCATATTCAAGAGAGGTTTCCAGAGCCCTGAGAGACGCATCCATGCATTCTGTTCTGTTAAAGAAAGAAAAAAATTAGTTAAAAGAAAAAGTTAGTGTTCACCTTGCTTTGGAGAAAGAAATCTCAGAGGAATCATTTTCTTTTTAGGAAGATTGGGGTTTGTAGGTTAAATTCCACATTATACAAATTCCCTAATGCAAAGAGGCTTCGCGATCAACAATCTTTCTTCAAAATGCATTTCCATATTGAAAGAGGGGATTCCATTCCATTTGAGGCTGTTGATTAAGACATGAAGATGAGGTCTGAAATTGGTGGTGGCCCAAGGTCATTGGTAGAACTAATGGACCATTTGAAAATTATTAGCAGCTGGTTTAATAGAGTTGTAATAACTACAGCTGTGTGAGAAAATCCAAGCACAAGGTACTTGGAATGTCCCCTTTGAGGTCCTTTCCTATTGTTCCAGAATAGTCCTGGCATCCATTTAACAAAAGTGCAACTTGGACAAAAGATTAGGGAGCTGTGTACATGAGCGTGTAATACAGGCTTTATTTGCTTTAGGTCTTTGACCATATTTTTAAAAAAATTTTTTTTAAATTTTGGCGTCATTCACCTTCTCCTGCAACCAGCACATCCCCATGCCCCCACCAAAAGCACCACAACTTCAGAGTGTTACAGTGTTTGAGGATTTTAATGGTTTATCTAAGGAGTGCTCTTTCTTTCCACTTAACATTTTTTATTAAAAATTTTAATCATATCAAAGGATTTATGGGGTTTAATTTGCTAAACTCCAAGGCAGTGGAGAAAAAGACAACTCGAAGAGATGCCATACTTTTCTAAAACACACCTTTTCTTAAAACATAAATGTTGTTTCTGGTTTTGTACAACCCAATAGAGGAATAATTTGCTCAGATCTTTGCTTTCATACCTGGAGGCACACACATAAGCACGTATGTGTGCATGTATACGTAACATTTGCTCTGTACAGAAACATGCCTATTTCCTCCGTCTGTCATCTGTACCTTGCTAACCCAGAGACTTGACAAGCAAGGGAAATGCAGAGAGCATTCCACCCGTTAATGAGTTCCACAGTCATGAGTCACCCTGGCCTCAGCCTTCTCCTCTGCCTCATCCTATTCCTGCTCTCAGAGTCAGAGGTCTGGATCTCCAGTTCCTGACTTTGGAACTGGGGAAGTAGGTGGAAGATGACATAGCTAACATAGAGCAAGAGTCCTCTTCTGCATCTCAGGGAAAATTCCCAAAATATACTACCAACACACAGAAGTGTGGAAGTCAGGTTTAGATAAATCCCTGCCTTAGGGTGATTTGCAAAGCTCTTTATAAATTAGACCAAGGGCTTTCAGTGTACATCATGTAAATGTGTTCTCCACAACAACTCCGTGAAGCAGATGTGCTCTCTGTGACCCACAGAGGTCAAATGACTTCCCCAAAGCTACAACTGGTTGAAAGCCAGGACAAAGTCCCAAATAGTGTCTTCTGACCAGCCCTTTCCAGTACACCATGGATGACTCACCCATGAATGACAAATGCTTTGTAGGTTTTTAAAGGAAGTTGGGGATATTCAGGAGACATCCTCTAACCTTGTGAGGATGTATCATCCTGGAAGGAAATCACCATGCTCTTCATAGAATAGTCCTCCTCAGGGCCAGTGGCCGAGGTGGCTTGCTATGGCTTTTGTAGAATAGATTGGACACGGGCAAGGACACTGTAAAGATTTCATAAGATAGCAAGTGTCCCTAAAACAGTGAACAGTCCTGTCATGGTAGTTTCCCTTCGCCTTGACTTCACTCAGAAAAGATGTACTCCAGCTCATTCCCAGAGTAATATGTTTGAAGCAGCAGGCTCTGCTGGAGAAGGGGAAGGGGAAATGCTCATGCTACCTGAGAGAGGACAGACACTCTATCTTCTAAGGGCCAATTATCTGCGATGTTTGTTGTCGAATCTTCATGGTATTATTGTGCAGTGGCTGCCATTCTATTGTGATTCCTGTTTTGAGTATAAGAAGACAGAGGCCCAGACAGGTTAAGTAACTTGCACGTGGTCACATCAGTTAGGTGTCCGTGCAGGGATGTGAACACAGGTCAGCTGTGATCTTTCCGTTGTGCAATGCGGCCTGCGGACCTCTCAGATTGTTGAGAAACAGGATACTGGCATTGCTGCAGGAGTAGAGATGTCCGTGCAAATACTGGCTAAAAATTATTGGCGACAGACGATGTGCCCAAATAATTTTTATGTAGCACCTCATTTAACCCTTACTGAAATCCTACGAAATAGTGCTATCGTTTTGAACCTGGGTTCAAACTCAGGCAAGAGGGCTCCAAGCCCATGCTCTTTAACTGCCGTGCAGGACAGGGCTCTGCAGGCCAAACGCCGGGTTCAAAATAGCCCTTGTTGGCCCAAGGTGTTTCTCAGCTGGATCATCTCTGGGGTTGGTGCGTTATGAAAATGACCAGTTTAACAGTATAGGTAAAGAAGTCATGGCTTGAGGAAGTCCTTCATATCTCTATTATTACAGAGATAATATATTGAGATCTTATTTCAATAATCCACAAAGCTTGATGTGACACCTTCCTTGTTGAATGGAAGGAATCTCTCACTGGTTCATCTTTGAGGAAAATGTAAAGACATTGCAGGGCAGTAAGCCAGGGAACAGATGTGATTTGATTAGCAGTTTTAATCTCTCACTCCAGATGTTCAGCTGCAGTAGGTGACTACCTCAAGGTGAGTTCCAGTGCAAACTCTTGAATAAGTACTTTGTTCAAGTACTCGAAGTACCTGACGGTTGTTGAAGTCTGTGCTGTCCCACTGCCGTAGCTCTGAGCCACATTTGAAGGATGCCTGGTCCAAATGGAGATTTTGCTGGAAGGCTAAAATATATTAATTTTGGGACTTATTAGTAGATAAAAAAAAAAAAAAAGAATGTGTAAAGTATCTCATTAACATGTGTTTATATTGATTACCTTTGAAAATAATAGTTTGGGATATATTAGGCCAAATAGAATATGTTATTGAAATTAATTATACCTTTTTCTGGCCGCTAGAAATATTTAATTTACCTACATGGCTTGCAGGATATTTCTTTCTGGTCTAGGTAATTTCCTTGCTATCTAGTTAAATAGAAAATATCTAAAGAGAGCCTTTATCGTAGGTTCATGCGCTATCTCTGAGTACTGTCTGGCTCAAGTATTCCAACCTAAGGATGCTTTTGCTTCTTAAAAGTTCTTGGTCGACGTTCTATGCTTTCATTGGCACTGTTCTTTTAAAAACACAGTTAAGAATATAATTTTTCATCTGTCACTGAAGAACCAATTGTTCCTGATGTTAAAAAAAAAAAATTGAGCTCAGACCATATCTCATTGTTTACTCTAGGTGGGTCAGAAAGTGGTGAACCGGTTATTAGATAGAATTCACAGAAAGCGAGTTAGCTGCTGTCCTTTCTCCCTTCTCAATGTTTAAGTTTGACCCTAGACATTTTCCTCTTCACCTCCTGTGCGTCCTCCTAGCCCAGATCCGCTTTCTCCCATCCCCGGACCATCTCGGTAGCTGCTTAAACAGCTTCTGTCTCACCACCCTCCCTGCTTCCCCCCGCAGCCTCAGAAGTCCTTCATACTGCTGCCGAAATAATCTCGAGAGGACACAGCTTTCATTATATCACATTCCCCTGATGAAGAATGATAAGCGTTCCCTGTTGCTGTCCCAATGAAGGTAGAGGGGGAAGGATCTGACATTTAAGACTTCATAGACATTATCTGTTCAATTCCTAGGAGATGGATATTTTTAGTCCCATATTTTTAATCCCTAGGAGATGGATATTTTTAGTCCCATTATACAGGTGAGGAAGCAGTTGTGTATGGTGCCTAAGGTCAAGGGGTAGGCCATAACGCTAGATCCTGACTGCTAGGGTGAGGTCCTCTTGCATTTCTTTGCTAAAATCGATGCTAGTTCTACTGACCGTGCTGGCTCCCTAGCTTTTAAGAACATTTATTATCAAACCCACGGACTCACTGTGTCCTTTGCTTTCCTAGTTGTTCTATCTTTGTACTTGGAAACTGTACCATAACAATCCACGCTTCATCATAGGGTGTTTAGAATTCTTCATTCTCTAATTTTTTTTAATGTTAGTCTTGTCCCAACTCTATTTTTTAACTTCTGTTAGAAAGAGCATGTCTTTTCCCTGTCTTTTGCCATCCCCCCACGTCCCCATGGTTCTTGTTTTTACCCTGTGCCTAGAACCACACCAGCTGCCTGGTAGGCACTCAGATGTTCAAGAAATGGATGAAATTGGCACATGGTCCCCGCTCAATAAATATGCGTTTTTGGCTCAATTGAAAATGATTTTTCTTTTAAATGAGGGCAGAGAACGCCAGGTCAATGATTCCCTCTTCACTAGTCTAGATGTGTGATGAAATGGCCTTTGGCAATGACAAGATACTTCTAAGCCAAACCTTACCTCATTGAGTCTCAGATTTCCCACCTTATCTCAGTCGTTGGATGAGATGGTCATGACTGGTGGCACATATATCTCCAGGGGGTAATGGATTATATTGCTTCTAATATTTCCTGGAGGGACATTTAAGATGTTCGTACCTGTTTGGGGTAGATTCAGGGCAGAATCGTTGCCCTCCTTAGGGACTCTTGGAACAAAACTGAACAGTAGGTGGAACGGGCAGTCAGTTGGGTCCACCGATTGAGTAAAGTTTGTGTTCAGTTATGTGTTCTGCTCAACTTTGCTTTTTCAGATCGTGTGGGACACATCTGCTCCTGTCTGAAGTTTATGAAGAGAGCTAGCGAAGCATTGACATTTGGTCTGTTTGCTAATCGGCAGTTAGTGTTCTGTGGTCAGTCTTGGCTGTATGCCTTTTGTTCACGTGCCCACATTATTGTGTGGACACATATCAAGTCTTTAAACACCAAAGTGATCACACACCCACACGTTCCCTAAAATGTGGGCTGACTTGTTGGAACGGGGGGACTTTTTTTAAGGGAGACCGTTGAGCTTGTTTACTTATTTCTCTGAAAACACTTAAACCTTAAAAAGAATTTCCAGCTTGTAATAACCAAAATATATACAAACATTATGGAAGTTGGAATTCAGAGAAAGTGAAAGTTCTTTCTAATCCCACCCCCAGAGAGAACTTCTTTTAAGGGTTTGGGCTTTTCCTATATTTATATACTAGCATGTTGTTTTACCGTTGTCATTTAAATAGCAATAGACTATGCATTCTGTTTTGCAACTTACTTGTTCATTTATCTGAAATGTGAAGAACACTTCCTAAGAATTCCTTAAGGAGAAGTACAGGTTTTATAAGGCGGGCAAAGGAGCTGGATGCCTGGGGTTCTTAACCAGATGAGAGCTTTTCCTATCAGGTGCTGAACTTTGGCCATCAGTGACCTCATTCTACTTTCATATGTCGGTCTTTAAAGACTTTTTTTTTTTTTTTTTTAAAGTAATTCTGGAGAAGTCAACTGTTTGTCTCTTTGTCTTTTTTCAACCTGACATTTCTCATCCCCCCCAAATACACCAGTCTTCTGGAATGCAGTCATGTTTTATGAGTGCAAGTGGTATTTTGTAAGGACACTCTACTCGGTCTGAAATTTCATTGCCAGAGGCAGGAACAGTATAAGGAGCATGGTAATGTGCACAAGGAGGATGAAGGTAAAAATATATCATTAAGTTAAAAAAACTCCAGATCAGCTGGGAAGTCGTAAGACAAGGACAGCATTGAGATTAGGAAGGGGATGCCTTGTGGTCCTGCTGATCTCCCTGAGGATGGCTTCCAGCCACAGGGCCCCTTGCTCATGGCCACATGGGAGTGAGGCCAAAGCCTTTCTCTATTTCTGATCCCCAGTGTCTCTGTCAGCCCCTCCCCCCTGGCCATACATGTACACACAAATGCACACAGCCCACCAGTCCGGCTTGATTCCTTATTCCTGGGTACTAAGACACATTCTGTTCCACCTTTATAATTTCTCAAAAGGGATGCATGTTACAATTAAAGTTTATATTTAGTATGCATAGGTTTTTTTCCCCTTGAAAATCTGTGTTAAAGTATGTCTCATAGTAAGTTTGTTTTCCCAGTAGAGGAAGGAGAGTACGTACGTTCCAACCATTGACCAAGGCTGGGATTGAACCACACACAGTCCTAGCTTTCAAGGAACTCACAGTACACTGTGGGGGACAGGCAGTTAAGCATAACTACCTGCTATATGAAAATTATAGTATAGCACGTGCTACCTAATGCTGTATGAAAAATGTTTGGGAGATTAGGGACATCTAGGAAGGGTCTCAACGCAGCCCTGGGGGGCCAGGCAGGGCTTTCCAGAGAAGGTGGTTCTCAACACGGCGGGGGGGCCGGGGGGGGAGGTGTGATTTTTCAGACCAGTGGAAAATACTGTTGGTTTCACTACTGGGGTTGTTGGCGCCAGAGGAGGGAGACGTTACTGGCATCTAGTGGGTAGAGGTCAGGATGCTGTCAAACATTTTTCAGTGCCCAGGACAGCCCCCTCCCCCGCCCCCAACAACAATCAGTAATCTGGCCCTGAATGTCCATGTACCAAGGTTGAGAAACCCTGGGCTGAATTGAGACTGAAGGGTGCTGGGGGATGGGGGTCAGGGTAGAGAGAGTCCACAGTGTCCAAGGGAGAGAGAGTTCCTTACAGGAGAGCGTGGGCTCTGGTGGAGAATGGTGTGGAAGTAATGGTTCAGTTAGATAAGGAGTCAAAGTATCCTTTCATTGGCCCTAAGAAGGCTGCTCCTGACCATAGGGAATTTGTTTTAGCAGAATGCTACTTAGACATGCCAAATGTAGAGGACTGAAGAAGGAAGGAGCAGGAAAGCAGTTTGTCTGTGAATAGGGGGAGCTTATGGTAGTAATGGCGGTTATAATTAAGCCTTCATGTATGTCGGAAACTATGCCAAATGTTTCATGCTCACTGTCCAGATCATTCCACACAATGACCCCGTGAGATGCGGATTTCTTTGGATGAGGAGGTAGAGGTTTGGAGAGTTTAAATAATTGGTCAAGGATTCACAAAGCTCATAAATCATGGAAATGGGATTCAACCCCAGGCATCTTGGACTGGACCTGTATTGTTTCCCAAGGGAAGAAGATAGGCCAGGGACATGGGTTGGGTGGATATGCTGTGTATCTGTGTGTGTAAGTAGGTTTCCCTCTTGGATGAGAGGGTTTTCAGATGGGAGTAGACTTGGCTAGTAGTCAGAGAGAAATTGAAAATGCAGACAGGTGGGCTCTTGGATGAAGCAGGAGAGGACTGGATCAGGAGCCCAAGTTGAGGAATCAGCCTGCGATCAGGCGGAGTGGGAGCATGTCTTCTAACTGCGGCAAGAGAAGAGGGAAAGGATGGGTGCCCCTTGGGATGAGGAAGGGAGGGGCAGACAGAAGATGGAAAGTTCTTTTTCTTCTCAACTAGACATAACGAAGAATGGAAGGCAGGTCAACATCAGACTACGGGGTAGAATTGAAACCAAGAATTTGCAGAGATGCCAATTTGAGGTCAAAGAGAAGTTGGGAGAAAACACTGATTTAGACAAATCCAAGGTTGAGATTTTCTCTAGGTGGTTATGAGGGAAAGACAATGAGCTGGGCTTCATACTTTGATTTCAGGAGTTCATTTTCAGTCTTCCTTTCACCTGCTTAAGTTCCTTTAAGGAGATCAAGTGTAGCTTTTCTTTTCACAGAACTAGAAGACTTGTCAGTGCATGCGTAGAGCAACTTGTTGGTTGAAAATTGATGATATGTGGATATAATCAATTAAACATTATCTTAATGACCTCAAGACTGGAATTCCCCAAATCACTGGATATGGCTCATCTGAGATTATTGATTTAAGGAGTCATTAAAGAGTCCCAAACAGGGTAGAAAAAGGAATGCCGGGGTTGGCAGAAGAGTTAACATTCTTAGTAAGGTGAGCTGTAATAAAGCCATTGAACACCAATATCTTGCCAAATCACTCCAGTGCTTTACAGTTGATGAGTGTTTTAAATGTTCAAGTAATAAAGTCTTAAAGTTGAGAAAGTTCTAAATTATTAAGTAGAAAATGACAGGGTTGTTCACCTGGGCACACATCTGCGTCATTTACCTTACTTGTAAATTTTGGAAACTATCTCATCTTTTTCAAGTGTTATTTATTTTACCTTATTTTTTAAATTAAAATATTTTATTTATTCATTTGAGAGAGTGAGCAAGCATGAGTGGGGGCCAGGGCTGGGCAGAGGGAGAGGGAGAAGCAGTTGCCCCACAGAGCAGAGGGTGCGACATGGGGCTTGATCCCAAGACCTGATCATGATCATGACCTGAGCTGAAGGCAGAAGCTTAACCATCTGAGCCACCCAAGTGCCCCTTTATTTTCTTGTACAAATGCATTGGCTAGCATTTTCATAACAATGCTAAGTAATTATAATCCTTGTCTAGTTTTTAACTTGAATTCTTTTAATGTTTTATCATGAAGCATATGCTGAGTTGTATGTGTATATATCCATATATTATCTTACTAAGCCATTTTTATTAGAAGTGGATCCTGAATTTCATCAGATGCTTTCTAGCCTGTTCTGTATTGATCAAATTATTTTTTCTCCTTTGACTGCTTAATGTAGTGCCATATAGATTTTCTGGTATTGAAATACTGCCTTCCTGCGTGAATCCCACTTGATCATGGAGTAATACTCCTTTAATGTGCACTTGGATTTTATTTGAACTCTTGCCTCAATATTTATAAGTATATTGGTTGCTTTTATTAACATTATGATTATTGTTTTGAGGTAAGCTTTGCTGTCTGTGTTACACTAGCTTTGGAAATACATTGATGAAACTCTTAATGCTTTAAACTTTGGACCAAGTTCAAAAATATCTGAATTACTGATTCTTTGAAGGCTCTCTGATGATTGGGTTGGCTCTTTTGTCTCGGATCCTAGTCTTCCATCAGTATGGTTTCTTCTTGGATTAATTTTGGTAATACATGTTTCTAGACAATCATCTGTTACTTTTAGGTTTATAAATATTACTATGACTTACACATAGTAGTTTCTAAATATAATTTACTTTTTGTTTTTATTTACATTTGTGAATATTTCTTGCTTCTTTAATTTTCTATATTTGTGGCCCCTCCCCCACTCACACCTTTTCTCTTATTAGGCTAGCTAGAGATTTTTATTGGATTTTATACAGTATTAGATTTTTTTTTAATGTGGTTATTTGGTCAGTTTTATTTTTTGATTTTTTTTTTTTTGACTCCTGATTTTCTATCTTTATCTTAATTAAATCCTTTCTTCCACTTTTCTTCCTTTTTCTTTTTACTTGTGTTGGATATTTAATTAATTTAGTATTCTTTCTTTTTTTTAATTTCGTATTCTTGATTTTTATAAGAATTATTATTTCTTGATTAACAATTTTCTTAGAGCTATGAAATTTCCTCTAAGTACAGCTTTTACCAAATTCCGTATTTTATATACATAACATTTTAAAAGTCACAGTCTGTAGTTGAGTTTTCATTTCTGGTTAATCCAGAAATTGTTGAGGAGAATGTTAAAAAGAATTTTCCAAGTGTTTGGAATATTTTGTCATTCCCCCCCACCACCCCCAGTTTTATTGCATTATAAGTAAAAGTGATGGACTTTTTTTTTTCTGTTTCTAATTTATTGCCTCCTAATTCTGACATGATAGACTCCTGTAAAGCTCCATGGGCATTTGAAAATCTTTGTAATGTCCCACAGTTGCTTGAAATGAGAATGTGTTTTCTATATCGAGGATATAGAATTTGAAATGTATCCCTTAACTGAGTTCTGACTATTCTTAGTTGGCTTTCCTCATTTACTCTATTAAGTACTTTTATGTCTATTTCTTCTTTTATTTGTTGCCATTTTGTCCCTTTATTTGGTGATGCTAGGGGGCTATAAATATTCAGAATAAATCTTCATTGTGGATTATACTTTTTTACATTAAGTGTTCATCTTTCAACGTTTATAATTATAATTTATTTTCCTTTATATTGTGAAAATTTTCTGCTTTTTATCCTTAATTTTCTTTAACAATTAAAGGTAGGCCCAAAAGCTTTTTTGAGAGTTTAACTTTGAATAATATTAACCATGATCTACTTTTTCTTTCCTTGATGTTATCTTTTACATTATTACAACTTTCAAACTTTTTTGTCTTTTTACTATGTGTGTCTCTTATAGACCAAATGGAATTAGAGTCTATCTTTGAATCTACCCTGGGGATATTTTCCATGGGAGGATTTATCCAGGTTGCTTTTAGTGATATAACATATATTCTTGATTCTAATTAATTTCATTACTAGTATATTTCTGCGCAATGTCCTTTGTCCTCCTCTCTTACTACACGGTTTGTGTTGGTTAGAAAAATTAAAAGCTGGGGGCGCCTGGGTGGCTCAGTCGTTAGGCGTCTGCCTTCGGCTCAGGGCATGATCCCGGCATTCTGGCATCGAGTCCCACATCGGGCTCCTCCGCTGGGAGCCTGCTTCTTCCTCTCCCACTCCCCCTTCTTGTGTTCCCTCTCACTGGCTGTCTCTCTCCCTGTCAAATAAATAAATAAAATCTTAAAAAAAAAAAAAGAAAAATTAAAAGCTACATTGTCTGTTTTTATTTTTGTTACTAATTAAAATTTTAACTTTAATGTGCTTTATACCTTTACTTGGAGATTTATTAACTTCAGAAGGAAGCAATATCTGGTATTTTTTTCATGTGCTACTATGAAAGTTGAGAATTTTCTCCCACTTACATTTATCCTCTAATGCCTCCCTCTTTGTTTCTGTTATTATGCTTAAGGATTTTTCCCAATCCATGCAATTTTATTGTTATTCTATGGGATGATTTATTGTTATTACAGTTATTACATTGAAGGGATTATAATCTTGTTTTGCATTTATTATGAATTATTCAGTCTTAGTTCTAGATGAAAGAGGACTCAGTGCTCACATCTTCTGTTTACCTCTACGTTCCATGTTCTTGAGGTCTTGATTTTGAATCTCCCTTGGTTGGGCATCTTCCATCATGGAGTAGATATGGATGGAGAGTTATTAGTAAGTGCGGCATCCCTTGACTCTGCTGCTTGGAAAATGCTTTCTTCTTACTTTTTTTTTTTTTTTAAAGATTTTATTTATTTATTTGACAGAGACAGCCAGCGAGAGAGGGAACACAATTAGGGGGCGTGGGAGAGGAAGAAGCAGGCTCCTAGCAGAGGAGCCTGATGTGGGGCTCGATTCCAGAACGCTGGGATCACGCCCTGAGCTGAAGGCAGACGCTTAACGACTGCGCCACTCAGGCGCCCCTCTTATTACTTTTATACATGGTTGCAAAGTTAGTTGGGAGCTAAATACTAAAGATGCTTCCTCCTCTCTCTTTCTTAAGCCTCTGTAGACATCCCTTCACTGCTTTCTGTCACTGAATGTTCCTGTGAAAAAGTCCCGAATTTCCCCCCCGTAATTGACTAATTTTAAAATATCTCAATTTTATGGCAGTCAGTGTTTATTCTTGAAATTCTGTAAACTCTACCAAGATGTCTCATTTTGACGATTCTCTGTTACATTTTCCCGGAATGTCAGATATTTCTTTATTTCAAAAAATTATTTCCTATCACAGATTGGAGCATATTTTGTTTTGCTCTGTTTTGTTTTGCTGTCTACTTCTAGAATACCTTTTATCTGTGTGTTGGATCTCTGTTGTCAAACCTTCTTATCTGTCATCTTCTCTACCTGCTTTCATCTGCTTGTCCTTTTCCTCTGCATTTTCTGCAGTTTTTTGAAGACTGTTTTCCACATCATCAACTTTGTTTTTGGTTTGTGGATTTTGTCTCTTTTTACTTTAATATATTTATTGGTTCTGCAATGGTATTATTTTTGTTGTCAGTTTCTTTCTTCAACTGCCAGCTTCCCTTTCATCTCATTCTGATGTCTTATCATCTTATCTTTGATCTCCTCTTTCATAGTATTTCTGTTAATTGTTGTATGTAATTTTCTTCTGCGTTCTGTTCTTTCAAAATAGATTATTCATTGGTCTTTTCCATACCGTTTCTTTCTGTTACGTTTTCCTTTTTTTTTAACCTGTGTTCATTTTTTTCTGATTTATCTCTGGTTGGGACATAACTGTCGGAACCTGCTCTTGGCTCCCAACGAGTAAGAGCAATATCTCTTTAAATTTTCTCCTTGAGTCCTGCTCAATTCTACTTTCAGAGCCTGAGTTTGGATCTTGATGGGTTGGCTTAACTTCTTTGCCCCTTGAGCAGTCTACCATGGTCCCGTGGTTAGGTTCCTGGGCAAGACAAAGTTGACGAATTTTATCTCTGAACTCTGTAATTCTAAGCTCTAAGTCCTGCTTTTGATTTGAGGGCCCCATCGGTCTGTTGCTTTGGTGTCGCCAAACTTTTTTTCCCCTTTGCTTATGTTGTCCTCCTTCTTTTCCTTCAGCCAAGCCTTTGTTTGTTTGCAATTTGAGACAATTAGCCACCATTTTTTCTGGGAGTCCTTTGGTTAGCTTAAAGCAATATCCTTCCTTTGAGGGATTTCCAAACACATCTGTGTTTTCAGATGTTGATTCTTCAGATTTAGCTCTGCACCCTAGCTTTGGTGCAACAATCAGATAACCACACCAAGTTTGGAGGTGTTTTCTAATAAGATTTTTTTGATCATGAAAGCCTCCTGTCAAGGCAGATGATTTCAGGTTTTGAAGATTTACCCAGCTCTTAGTATTTTCTGGGTAAAATACTCTAATTCTTTCCTTTGTGCATTGCCACATCCCACTTTACAAATACCAAGGACACCATGTCATGAACTGTTCTGAAGTTTTTATGGGAGATGGATATCAATACCAGCATTGTATTGGCCACAATATTCACTGTTTCAAAGACAGGAACTGTGCCTTTTATGAGTGTGCTCTTCTGATGCTGGATTCTGCAACTTAGTGTTTTCCCATTAATTGCTAAATAAGAAGTAAAATATTTGCAAACATCCATCCTCTCTTAGGCTCTTTGAAGACTGCAGAGCTATTATTGTAGTCATTCAATAAGCAGCATTTAGAAGTAAGGTTCCCTCACACTGGAGAAGGGGATTTACCATTGTAGCACTAGTCTCAGGGACTGTTTCATAGGAAGGAAGATTTGAGCTTAATCTTAAGACGTGCGTGGGTATCAGAATCTCCCTGAGGGCTTGTTAAAATACAGATTGCTGGGCCCTTTCTGACATATTAAGTCTGGAGTGGAATGTGAGAACTAATTTCTAACAAACTCTTGGATGATGCTGAGGCTACTGGTCTAACAACCCTCCTTTTGAGAATCATTGTCCTAAATGATGGGGATTACTTGGACCCTCAAAATGTAGGTAAAAGTATTCTATAGAGAGGAAACCATGAAGAAACGTAGAGATCTCAGCATCTTCTTGATTGCTAAACCATTCTCTTCGTTACAATAAGGAACCCTTTCTAAGAGACCCTTATGGAGAATATTTAAAAAGCTAAAGATGATTCCCAGCCTTTCTGATGCATTCACTTTTTCCTATCCAGTACATGAGTATAGATGTTTACTAGGAATAGAGATAAATAGAACATCAGTACATACATACGTATATATGTAAATGAGGTAAAATATTCCAAGTTCTGGTTGGTTTCAGAACATCACGCGTAATTTGAAGTAAAACTTGGTATCAGCAATGTTCTGGAATTAATTGGTCCAAGCCACACACTAGATGTGCCATGAGAAGACTGGCTTCCTTGCCAGGCGTTCGTCCAACTGACTGCTCTTCTCCTTCCCGTTTTAAAAGAACTGATCCTGATATTTGCAGATACCCCTAAGACGCATTCAGCTGGCCTCTTCAGTGACTTTGTTGGCAGTGCACATTTTCCATAAGAAACAAGACGGTGTTTCTCATGGGGTAGATTTGGCAGGCATAAAGCTACTACGTAACCTTGTTCCATTCCATGAGGTTGGATTCTGAAGAGAGATAATTCAGTGTTATAGCTCTTGTTCTTCTGTGTATACCTTTGTCAGCAACTTTTAGTCTTCCAAACATGTTTCCAGAGTAGGAACACGCTGTTTGCATGCCTAAGAAGGTCTTTGAGCAGTCAAACTGCAGACGATGGATTTTGCACCTTTTCAGTTACTCTCCTGAGTGTAGAATTTGAGCAGAGGAAACACGGAACGTTATTCTGGAATTGGCCTCCCCAGTAAAGAAAGGCTCTTGTTAGTGAGGATATATGGGGCATGGACTTTAAGTGTGAATAGCTATTCATGACCTGAATAACATTTATAGAGTGGTTACTGCTGATGTCCTTTCTCAAATTATGGAATTGGAAAGATTTTTTTTTTTTTTTTCCTGGCTTCAGAGAATTTGTGTTCTAGAAGCCCTGGGCAGTTTCTTTTTTCATGAAGCCTCAGTTTCCCTACCTAAAAAGTGAAGACATTGGACCAGGTTGATCCACATGGTCTTTGAGATCTCCTCTCTAGTGGACATTATGAACCGATAGGTAATTAACTTTTAGAGTGAATTCTTCCGTTTGGCTTAAGGAAGGTACGAGTAATATATTGCTTCAGTATTTGTCAGGGACATGGAGGAGAGAAAATTCTGCTCCTCCCTAATTCCGTTACACTTGCCTCCACTGAAAATGTTTATACAGTTTTGAGCTATAGGGGAGAATTTTTCCTCAGGCTTTCCAGAATCCTTGCAAACAAGAATTAAAAGGTTTTTGTGGAGGGAAGATAACCAAATAGTCTCAAGAATAGCCCCAGGTGATGATGCCAAGTGTCACATCAGTTCAGGGAAGCTTAACAGTGTTATAAATATATGGGTGGCATGATGCCGTCAGAGAACCTTCCCCGTGGGTGATGAGGAAAAGGAAGATGGTCACTTACGCAAATACAAAGACAGGTGAAGACTTAGAATTCCTTGTACCCTAGGAGTTAGCGAATCATTATGATGTGGCTTCTTGAGTTTCATTAGTTGGAGTGGGGAGGAGTGTTGTATCACACTGAGTTTTGTTTTTCTGGAGGTTCTCTGGAATTGCTTAGGTTCCTAAATGTTTAGCTTTCCATTGGTACCCCTGGCATATCTTCTCCTGAAAAGCAGGCATGTGCACAGTCATGCATCCAACAATTCTCATCAGGACCAGACCTGTGCTGGGCCCTGGGGGTGTAAGAACCAAAAGGAACACATGACTTGTCCTCTGAAGAGTGATTTTGAGTAGCCTGGGGCCCCATCTCTTTGAAAGAAGATAATTTTACATATTGAAGAGCAGAAATGTGCATTATGTTTTCCACAGAAATTTTAGTTGGAGGCCACATGTTAAGTGTAGAACTTGACATTTTTAATGACATTGACCCCTTACCCTCAAAGCCCATGCGTGGGATCATCAACAGTGCAAGGGCCTTATCACTGAAGAAAGATGGACCAGTCACTCACCTTCATCTTACATTTTTTTTTCTTGAAAAATTTTTAGTAAAATACCCAAATCAGAAAAATAAAACTAAAAACCTGTGATCTGTGACATGAAGACTACTAAGATCATTTAGAATCATAGAATCATAAAATCTCTGAGCTGGGAGAGAATTTGCTGATCATCTAGTTCAGAGATTCCCTGGCCAGGACCCCGTGGAAGGGCTACAAAGGCAGGTGGGTTATATACAGAGATTGAAAATAACCCACAGACCAACCACTTGTGAAAAGGTTTCCAACTTCTGTGCAATTGACATTTTAGACCAGATCATTCTTTGTTGTGGGGACTGTCCGGTGCTTTGTGGAATGTTCAGCCACATCCTTGACCTCTACCCATTAGATGCCAATAGCACCCCAGTCTCTGGTTGTGAGACCAAAAATATCTTCAGAAACTCCCAAATATCCCTAGCCTGGGGAAGGGGGGGGTAGACAAAATTGCTCCTGGTTTGGACCACCACTGCTCTGTGCTAACATAGGTTTAGTAGAAGAATCTAATTCTCAGGACCACTCTTTTTATGTTTGACTGGAATCTTCAGAAGCTCTGACTCATTCATTCGTTCAACACATTTGCTGAACCCATTGTGTGAACTGTCCCCAGTGCTGAAGATACCAACATGAGTAGACAGGCATGGACTTGCTTTCAGGGTGCTTATGTTTTAGAGGAAGACAGACCAGAAACGGGCGTCTTGTCCGCAGTGAAAGAAATAAAGCAATAGAATGTGGTAGAGAGAAAGTGAGTGTGGTCAGGGTTGTGGAGAGGGGGCTTGATTTCATGGGGGGAGGTCAAGGGGGTGAGCAAATGTTAGATGGAGGTGTCAGGGAATGCCTCTTAGAGGTTAGAATCTTTGAGCCCAGACTTCAATGATGAGGCGTCAGCCGTGTAAAACTGCACATTTGTCTCTGAATAATAATAAAAGTAAAGGAGTGAATTAAGTCAGAAAAAAAATTCTTTCAGAGATGAGAAGGAAAACTTGTAAAACACTCCCTTTTTGTGTAAAAAGGTTGAATATCATAATCTAACTTCTTCATTTAGCAAAATGTCCCAGTAAAAGCTTCGAAAGACTTGCTCAAGGTGAAGGTGACAGGCAGAGTCATCACACCTGCTGTAAACATTGTTTTACTTGCTGGATAGGCATTTCTGTATCCTCATCACCTTTTCTTTTCTTTTCTTTTCTTTTCTTTTCTTTTCTTTTCTTTTCTTTTCTTTTCTTTTCTTTCTCTCCTTTCTTTCTTTTCTTTCTTTCTTTTTAGAGCAACCCAATAGTGAATAAGCTGAAAAAACTAAATTTGTTGGGCAAAAATGAGATTTATCATTAAGGGTTTACAGAATGTGGGGCTTGGCAGAGTACTGGAGCATTCTAGTGTTTTCACATGGTGAAAATTCTACTCTTGGTTTGACAGATGTCTTAACTTTCTGTTTAGAAGTTTAGGGGTTAGGTAGGAGAAGAAAGGGATAAAGAAAGGGGGGTTAATCAGAAGGGGGAATGAAGCATGAGAGACTGTGGACTCTGAGAAACAAACTGAGGGCTTCAGAGGGGAGGGGGTGGGGGAATGGGATAGACCGGTGATGGGTAGTAAGGAGGGCACGTATTGCATGGTGCGCTGGGTGTTATATGCAACTAATGAATCATCGAACTTTACATGAAAAACCAGGGATGTACTGTATGGTGATTAACATAATATAATAAAAAAATATTTTAAAAAATAGAAGTTTAGGGGTGCATTGGTTTTTAGGAGTAAACTTACTTGCTAAAAGTAGATTGGACATTGCAAGAGAAAAATTCCTTGCCTGTCTTTTTTTTAAATTCCTAATTCTTGGGTATTTGCCAGTTCCATACATAAACACATACTGTGTTTTTCCTATTATAGGATTCCATTAATTTGTTGGAACAGCCAATGGATGTGAATGGGCCAGTTGGTTAGCTTAGTAAGGAGGAAGGACAGCCTCTGATAGCTTCTGCTGTAGGTGGAGGCCAAGAGGAGAAAAGAAAAACAAAACAAAGCAAAAAACCCAGCCCACAGTCTCCTCGGTCAGGAGGATCTGAACGTGTCTGTGATCCACGGAGGCCCTGCCATTGTTTACCTTAGAAAGGAGTCTGCTGATGGTTTTCATCCTGAAGGGTTAGTTAGATCAGGAACCAGGGTTTGGAGAAAGACAGGCAGACCCAGGTGCCAGGCTCGTGTAGTCAGTTTTGTCAGATACAAAACATGAGGCTGGAAAGGTCGTTGCCGCGCTTGGACCCCGCCCTTGCGCGCCTCCAATAGGGGCAAACGTGGGATAATTCACATCTGAAGGAAGCGACTTGTCTGAATTTTCTGAGCGAACCGTGTACAGAAGGCAATGTGCAAGCGTCGGAGGGATTAGACTGGGATTTTTGTGGGCTTTTCCCCTACCTAAAAGAGTTCTTGTAGCAAAACTTTCTTATCCTCTCCACAAGTCAACTGCCATACCCCAGTTTTCTGTTTTGTTCTGTTCTGTTCTTCTCTGAGCGGTAATAGAGAACAAGGTAAATTGTTAAAATGGTGTCTGGATCCAGTCACCGAAACCGTGGAATTTAGACTGTGTGTGGTTGGCCAGACCTGCGCCAGGGACGGTTACAGCTGCAAAGACATGCTCAACGCCTGAGGTTAGTCAGGCTCTCCCAGCCACAGAGGAGGGACTCCTCCATGCCTGGCGTGGTCTCTCACGATGTGAAAGACGAGTTTCACTCCAGCGTCTGCTTACTCTGCGTCTCCATCAGTTCTGTAATGAAGACCCAGCCGCGTATCTGCAACTTCCCTTTAATTTTACCAGTTTGATAATGAGAGTTCTTGTAGTGTGGAAAGTGTCTGTGGAGACCCAGCCAGCATTCTGAGAGTCTCTAGGGGAACACCATGATTTTCCGTCTCTGCCGTTTGGGTGCGGACTGGCCCCCCAGGAGAGAAATCCGTTATCTCTTGTTCTCAGTGCCAGGGCGAGAATGGCCTCAGAGTTTCCAGGGAACTTCCTGATGGGCCCATGACATTTCAGAGACTTCATTCAACACCAAGAATGGCTTTCCGTCATCTGGAAGAACAAGATGAGCTGGGGTCTCGTTTGTTACGGTTGCGTTTTGAGCGTTTTGGTGTGAAGGGGGCGTCTTGGTTTGTTTTGTTTCTCAAGGAGAATATTGTCAGGACGCTTCTCAGAATTAGACTTATCTGGCGAACTGCAGGTTCCCCTTTACAGACAATGAAGTCTAAAGCTACTGAGATACCACCCTGCTTCCTCCCTTTCTTTTCTAGTCCCTTCTCTCCTCTTTTATCTCCTTGTTCAAATCACACGCTTCCTTTTCTAAGGACAGGAGAGCTGGCAGGCTGCCGATTGGCCTGTTGGCCTCAATTAGCCTTATATCATTGCAAAGGAATGCATGAATTCTCCAGAAGGTATGTACTATCTCTTTCTGTGTTAGACACTCACTACCTGCTTTCATAACAGGTCACTCAGCCAGAATTGCTTCTTATTTACATATCTGACCGTTTTTTTAGTCACTTAGATTACATCCCTGGATGCTCATCTCATTTTAATGACGATCCCAAAGACATCTGTATGAGATAGTGCTCAACATGTCCTGTAACGCTTGAAAACTTTATGCAGAGCAAAGCTAAAACCAGAGATGACCTGCAAAGGACCATCGGTGGCCAGAAGGCGAGTGGGTTATTAATCTGCCTGCTTCAGACTTGTGCTGATGTACAAGGTCCGCAGATGGACCGGGCTGACCACACAGAACAGAGGCGACGTGCATTGGCAGGACTCAGGGCCTCCTGGTATTTCTCTGCTAGCATTTAAATTCAGTCTCATATTGGGGGTTACATATGTGATTGCAAATTAATCCTTTTTCTTCTGAAAATTTGGTTTTGAAGAACAGCTGTGTCTCCCTTCTGAATTCCTTAATTATTTATCCTCCCTGATATGTTAAACCTTTCATTAGTGTGGTGAATTGCCAAGAGTACACAGAACTGCTTAGATCATGAGGCAAACAGTATAAACACTGGATAGGACATTTGAAGACACCACGTGGCGAGCCAGGATCTCTAGTGGTCCCGCATGCTATGGGATCGATGGAGGTAGCTTGCTGTCCGGAGTTCTTTGTTGGTTTATTTTGCTGGCTTATTTTATTATTATTAGTTTGTTAACTAAGCATGGGGGGAGTACATAAATCATTTGTACTTCTTCGGAAGGGGCTGACTGTGCTCTGGTAGAGTCCCTGTCAAGTTTGGCGTGCACATGCTCATATCCGAGGTCAAATTAAATCAGTAAAATTAATTAATTTCGTACATACAGAGAGAGAGAGAGATAGTCTTCGCTTGCGTTTGTCACCTTGATCCTGCAACTACTGTTCCTGTCCCTGGAAGGAAGGTTCACCTCAGTCTCTTTTGGAAAGATGCTTTAAATGATTCTTAAATTACTAGAACTCCCACTTTGACCGTGATAAGGGTAAGTGATAAGTAGTGATGGAGAACACCCCTTGTTGTCAGAGTAGCGACCCACCTCCACCAAGTGCATGAGTTAGTGGGTTCCCCCCATTTTGCATCCTCAGCTTGAAAATTCTTCCTTCCTCCCAAACCATGGCAGTGCTGGGGTTTACCGTTAGAAATGCTAACCTCCGAACACCCTCCCCCCGCCCCCAGCTCTTTGACCTCACCCTGTCGGCTGTTTCCGATCTGCAAATACGTTCGTAGAGTGATCTTCAGGTTCCTGATGTTTCTGACTTTCTAGCTGCACTATTCCAGAGTTGATGCATTCCACTACCAGTCCTGGGATAATTGGTTTTTCCATTCATTGGAAAGTAGGAGAAGCACAAACAACAGGTGCGAACTCAGACCTTTTATTAGAACTGTGATGCAGGAGAACTGGGGAGCTCAGTGTCTTAGAAATGAAACTAGGTTTCTGGAGTGGACAGAGGAAAAGCACCTTATGGTGTTTCTGGTTCTATTTCTCAAAGGCTTTGAAGGTTATAATTAGTTGCCGCTGAATCCCTGTGGCCGTGGCGCTTCCCAGCTTTATTTCTGGTCTGCAGTCCTTCAGTCAGAGAACAGGCTCGATCCAGGCAAGGCCTGCAGGTTTTAATTCGGGCACTTCCTGGAGACAGTTGGGACTTTGACTTGAAGACCATGTTTATGCACGCCTGGAGAACAGTGATCGTCAAGCCGCCCTGGGCGAGGGTTGATGGTGGCCGGGTGGTGAGAACACCGTGAACCATCAAGGGTGCCTCCCCCTCTCCAGGTACGTCTGGGCTGTGAGCGGGAGAAGGACACACTGTGAAGCTGCGGGTTGTCCCCTCTCACCGTCACTGAGGCATGATGGCTCCCCGGGACCCTGAACACAGAAAGTGGGTGTGCAGCTGGTGTAAACGAGAAGCAGCCTGTGTCCATACTCTCCCTTTCCCCTTTCTCAAGTGTATAATCCAGATCTGGAGCAAGATCTCTGGGTTTTCTTTAACGGATGTCTTCAAGCATTTGTCAGATGCGGAGAATTGGATTTAGGGGTTCTCATCCAAACCCCACCTTGTGACATCCCCAAAGTAGAAATGGAAACGGAACAAACCGGCCATGGGTAATAAGTGGTACTGAAGAGCATTGAATAATTCGCATGGTCTGGGGGAGTTTCGTGCGTGTTGGGAGGACTGATCACGTTCGGCACTAGGGTATTAGAGAATGAATCCATAGTCCCCAAGCACATCTCCTCGTGGCTGGTGCTTAGAGTCTGGTCCTCTATGCCTATTTGACCTTGAGGGGCCTGGGAATACTGCCTGGGGGGGGGGAGGGGTTCGGACATGGGGGTGCTTGTTTGATTTGTAGACTCACCCCATGACCTTCTGAAATAGCATTTCTTTTTAGTTAGTTCCGAAGCTTCCTCTTCTGCTTTTGATTTTGCTGATTGGGTCAGTGTGGAAAAAAAAAAAAAAAGTATTGCTAATCTCATTATGACAGTATTTTTAAATGAAGTAAGTAGATAGGAGATCAGGGCTTTTAGCTTTAAATCATAATTTTGGAGCAGATGGGCATCTAGCTGTCTTTGAGGGTTGCTGCTCTTTCTGGGTGGGTGAAGCAGTCAGATACACAGAGCTGTTTCTCCTCTTTCCCCTGGTTGTGGGTTTCTCAGAGGATTACCATCTGCTGTGAAAACATAGTCTAGTTGATGGATGGGTCATCCTCGGGTCTGGCTTTCTTTGTCTCCTGTGCTCCCCCATTCCTTTCTTCTCCCCCCACTCTCACTTTTTGCACGTGTGCGTGGCCTCGGTCTCATCAACACATCGAGTTTCTGTGTCTTTGCTTGTTGAGGCCATGCTGGAAGTTTCGGTTTTCTTCTTCTGTCAGCGTCTTCAGGAGAACTGTGCACACAAAGGCAGAATGGCTTTCACAGGAGGCTCCGTCCTCCTTTCCGTGCTTGGTGCAGACCTCACATTGAAGGCCCCTCCGCTGTACCTGACGCCGGTTCTCTCAGCAGCCTGGAGATTAACCTCTTCTAAGGCTCTGAGCTATTTTTGAGGTAGAGACTGCAACAACATTAAAGCTAGAACCCATTAGGAAATCACTTTCATCATCTCTTCTTTTTCCAAATCAGTGGGTTTTTTTTTTTTCCTCATCTCATGACCCTTTAATCTCCTTTGTAGCAGAACAAGGAGACTGTTGGTTTGTGTTTGCATCCAGCGAAGTTAGAATCCTTGATAACAGCTTCCGAAGACACCAAGATATTAGAGAACTGCATAGAGAGATGAATTTCATGTCTGGGTGGATGACTTAATGCTGAAGGGGCCCTGCTTTCCTTGTGCAGAACCATAATTTTTGTTGATGTTGTGCAAACCAGGCTCAAAATTTCCAAAAGACACACAGCAGAAAGCCTTTTGTTGCATTATTTCTAAAGGCTTGAAGTTTTGAAGGGAAGAGATTTTGTTTTCCTCTCGGGCTACACAATGGAGCTTTCAGAGAACCTCTTTTAAAAGGAATAGCTACAGCCTTTGTGTTGAAGGGTGTGTCTGTTGGCAGGGTCCGCTGATGCAGACAGACTGGCTGGTGATTAACAAAGGTCATTAGACTTTGGAATCTGGCAAGCAGAGTCGGATGGTATGTCTTCTGTGTGTGGAAGGACGACTCCCAAGAAGCCAAGGCATTCTGGAGGTCCCCCCAGCCCACCCCCAAATCCTGCTGTAGAACAGGGTCTGGTCCAGGATCGTCCTGCAATAACCGGTTAGCTCTTCTGGGACTAACGAACAAGCTTATCAATCATGGGATAAAAGAACCTTCGGAGATCTTGGTGAATGACATTTGAGGAGGAGAAAGGTGCTGCTTTTCGGAAAGCAATGAAAACAGTTCATTCTTTGTTGAGAGGAGAAGAGCATAGGAGGAGCCCAGCCTGTTCTTCTACTGCTCATTTCTGATTGTCAGCCTAGCAGAATCCCAGAGAAGCCATGTTGTGCACGGAAGAGAAGCTCTGAGCTAAAATGGCTGCTCCTAAAGCTCAGAGGACTAGGGCAGCTTAGTGAGTCTTAGAGCTTCAGTGACGCAGGAGCTCATATCTCTTGAAAGTGTGATAAACACATTCAGCAGAGCTGTGGCTTGTTTGGCTGAGATGAAAGGGCTAGGCTTGGGGGATGGGGAGTGCACACTGGATGATCTGCTTTTTTCTGTGAAGTGTTCTAAATGCAGGAGTCGTCTGCACCATGGAAAAATTTGTTTTCAGGTCTAATGGACTGTGCGAAAGGAGAAGTGGGGTGGGGCCTCAGTGACTGCTGTAATTTGATCCAGAGCTGATAGCAACCTCTTCCACACAATTTGGGTTGGTGCTTAGGCATAAAAGCTTGTGTATCTCGAATATTGAGACTTAGTTAGCTGAAAAGACTCTGGTGCACAGTTCAGTGTTTATTGAAAAAGGATAAATTGCTGGGTGAAAGAAGAGGAGGTAAATATCTGTGTCTCACTCTGCGAGCTCAGTCTGTCTAGAGCTGGACTTGCCAGAAGGTATTTTAGCAGGCTATCAGCAGGAGCATTCTTTCATAGAAAATCCACCCGCCATGGCTGCTTTCTCTACATTTGACGTATTACTCGACTTTGTTCCTCCTGCAGAAACAGTTTACCTTTTGCCATAAAGGTATTGAAAGTTGCTGTACAGTACAAGTATAGAAAGATTTGGCTTTGGTTTTAGTTCTTGGACTTCTGGTTCTAGATTACAGTGACTCGGTAAGAGTTTGTGGTGAGCTCAGTGAAGTCACTCACTGATGAAGATAATAACTGGGTATCTCAACTCAAGAAATGTATTACGGATGGGACAGACTACACCTTCTAATACATTTTTAACTGCTTAATGATGAGCCTCTCCATTGAGTTAGTGTGAAGCTATGTTTCTCGGTCACACAGTGAAGAATGGAATGAAGGTAATTGGGGCAAGTTTTGCTTTATTCTACCCCAGGTTTATGGCTTTTTGCAGGCAAGTATACACTTCACGTTTGTGAAGGAGAGCCGCAGGAAAAGAAAGAGTCACGACTTAGAAGTCCCTCTTCAAAATTGTGTCTGTTACCTTAATGTAAACCGAGGCACCAAAGTGCAACCTTAAACTAGAAACTGGATTGTCATCTGAAGTTGGTGGTTGGAGAATCTCATGAGAAATAGTTTATGACCTAATTAGACTGGAGAAGCTGTTAGGTTATAATTGGTAGGTAGTAAAAGGCAAAATAACCATTCAGCTTATGAAACACATACACACACACACACACACACACACACACAACCAAACTGTTTGTGGGAAGGAGGAAAGAGGCGTACCCCAGTATCAATTAAGATACTAGAATAATAAAAGGCATAATAAAAGCTCTCTATACCACCAGTCCAAGATTCAATACTATATTACCATTTGGGGATGAAACATCAGTGTTCTAATATTAAAACAGCTAACGAAGATTGAAATTTGTCCTTTTTTCAGTACAGACATCCTCTTTACTTCCGAGAAGGTTCTAGTTAAAAAAAAAAAAAAAAAAAAAGCCCAAGCCAGAATCAAAATCAGTATCGACTTATCAAGAAATTCAGAAACTACTAAAACTTTTGAACTGTTAGGGGTTTCCCTGACAAATGGCACTTGGAGATGTACTTATATCAAACTGGAAAATGTTCATCTGGACCCTCCCCCCTTTGAAGTTATGAACTCAAGGACAATCCCAATTACGTCTGGTTGCATGTCTTTGGCCGGTGTTCCAACTGGCAAAGTTCAGTGAGAGAAATCGGCCGATACTAGAGATTTTTCTGTTAATGGACTTGGAGCCCCGTCGACTTGGGAGAGGCAACAAGGGCAGCTCTCACGGTGCTGTGTTCTGACTTCTGTCGCAGGTTCCTAATGTGAGAAGGTAGGCCCGGATCATGGAGGTGCTGCAGTGTGATGGCTGTGACTTCAGAGCCCCATCGTATGAAGACCTCAAGGCGCACATTCAGGATGTGCACACGGCATTTCTGCAGCCAACTGATGTTGCTGAAGACAGTGCTAATGAGCCACGGTCCGGGTCCATGAATGCCAGTAATCAGACGGAGGTGGAGTATTCTTCTATAAAGGACGAATTTGCGATCGCAGAGGATTTATCAGGTAGGTCTTCGCCGATCCTCGGCATATCTGATACAGTCTGTCACGCTCCTAGGTTCAGCCTGTAGCTGTGGGTCTTGGTATGTGGGGCTGCTTCAGAGTTTCTTGCTCTCTGCGAGCCATTTTTGCGATTGGGGCATCATGTTTCTCTTCTTGAGTGTCCTGTGTTATTGTCCTTTTTGCTTCCTTATGTCTCTTAGTTTCCCTTCCATTGGGAGAACAGGATCGTATCTTGCAGAGTTCTGGAATGAGTGTCGCGGTGTGTGGAATGCCGTCTTTTTATAGCTGTAGGGCACATTAGTGGGGAGATGAGGGGAGTATCGTTTCTAAAGCTGAGCGCTGCGTCTTCATCTGTGAGAAGCTCTATGTGTGTGTTCGTTAGTGCTTCATTAATACTCTTCAGGGCCTCATCTTGAGATGTTAGGACTTTTGAATGTGATGTGTATTAATGAAGAAGAATTGAAAAGAAAAATTGCTTTGCATGATGGAATTTCTCAATTCTCTTTTGTTTGCTTTTCTGTTCTCACTTATACTACCTGATGCTTTCTCTTTAGGTCAAAATGCAACCGCACTGGGGGCCGGAAGCTACTATGGCCACAGTCCAGGATATTACGGTCAGCATATTGCCCCTAACCCCAAACCAACAAACAAGTTTTTTCAATGCAAGTTCTGCGTACGCTACTTCAGGTCAAAAAACCTCCTCATCGAACACACAAGGAAGGTCCACGGAGCTCAAGCTGAAGGGAGTTCGGCGGGCCCCCCTGTTCCAGGATCCTTAAACTATAATATCATGATGCACGAGGGATTTGGAAAGGTCTTCTCTTGCCAGTTTTGCACATACAAGTCACCGAGGAGGGCGAGAATAATTAAGCATCAGAAGATGTATCACAAAAACAATTTGAAGGAGACCACTGCTCCCCTCCCTGCCCCTGCTCCAATGCCAGACCCCGTGGTCCCACCCGTGTCCCTGCAGGACCCCTGCAAGGAACTGCCAGCAGAGGTCGTGGAGCGCAGCATCTTAGAGTCCATGGTCAAGCCTTTGACCAAGTCTCGAGGCAACTTCTGCTGCGAGTGGTGCAGCTACCAGACCCCCCGCCGAGAGCGCTGGTGTGACCACATGATGAAGAAGCACCGCAGCATGGTCAAGATCCTTTCCAGCCTCCGACAGCAGCAAGAAGGGACTAACCTCCCCGACGTGCAGAACAAAAGCGCCCCCAGCCCCACTTCCAATTCCACCTACCTGTCCATGAATGCTGCAAGCCGGGAGATGCCCAGCGCTAACGTCTCCAACTTCCGGGGCTCCGTCAGCAACTCCATCATGAGACCCAATTCTTCGTCCGCTTCCAAGTTCTCCCCCGTGTCTTACCCTCAGATGAAGCCGAAGTCCCCTCACAACTCTGGCCTCGTTAACTTGGCGGAGAGATCGCGTTACGGAATGGCCGACATGACCAATTCCTCTGCTGACCTGGAAACTAACAGCATGCTGAATGACTCCAGTTCTGATGACGAGTTGAATGAGATAGACAGCGAGAATGGCCTGAATGCCTTGGATCACCAGACATCAGGCATGTCTGCAGAGCAGCTGATGGGCTCAGATGGCAACAAGTTGTTGGAGACCAAGGGGATTCCGTTTAGAAGGTTCATGAATAGGTTCCAGTGCCCCTTTTGTCCTTTCCTCACTATGCATCGACGTAGCATCTCCCGTCACATAGAAAACATCCACTTGTCCGGAAAGACCGCTGTCTACAAATGTGACGAATGTCCGTTTACTTGCAAGAGCTCGTTGAAACTCGGGGCTCACAAACAGTGTCACACGGGTACAACGTCAGATTGGGATGCTGTGAATTCCCAGAGCGAAAGCATTTCTTCTTCCCTAAACGAAGGCGTCGTGTCTTACGAGAGCTCAAGCATCAACGGCAGAAAGTCGGGAGTCCTGCTGGATCCCTTGCAGCAGCAACAGCCGCCGCCCCCGCCCCCGCCACCACCCCCACCTCCGTCTCAGCCGCAGCCCCCCCACCAGGTGCCACCCCAGCCTCAGCCCCAGCCTCCGCCGACGCAGCAGCCACAGCCGCCCGTGCCAGCCCCGCCCCTGCACCCTTACAAATGCACCATGTGTAATTACTCCACCACGACTCTGAAAGGGCTACGGGTCCATCAGCAACACAAGCACTCGTTCTGCGACAACTTGCCAAAATTCGAGGGGCAGCCCTCAAGCCTGCCATTGGAGAGTGAGACAGACAGCCACCCCTCTTCCAGCAACACTGTGAAGAAAAGTCAGACCTCAATTCTTGGGTTGTCCTCCAAGAACAATTTTGTAGCTAAGGCCTCTAGGAAGCTCGCTAATGACTTTCCCCTCGATCTGTCACCCGTGAAGAAGAGAACGAGGATCGACGAGATCGCAAGCAACCTACAGAGCAAAATCAACCAAACGAAACAGCAGGAGGACGCGGTGATCAATGTGGAGGACGACGAGGAGGAGGAGGAAGACAACGAAGTGGAGATAGAGGTTGAGTTGGACCGGGAGGAAGAGCCGACGGAGCCGGTCATGGAGGTGTCCACAGCCTTCTCGGCCCAGCAGATTTGGGCGAGAGATGCCGGTGAGCCCCAGAAGGAGCCCAGCTTCCGAAGCGTCGCCCACGATTACAACGCCACCAACGGGGCTGAGATTGAGCTCACGCTTTCTGAAGATGAAGAGGATTATTACGGCTCCTCGACAAACATGAAAGATCACCAGGTTTCCAACACCGCTCTGCTGAACACCCAGACTCCCATCTACGGGACCGAGCACAACAGCGAGAACACGGACTTCGGTGACTCCGGAAGGCTTTACTATTGCAAACACTGTGACTTTAACAACAAATCTGCCCGGAGTGTCAGCACCCACTACCAACGAATGCACCCGTACATCAAGTTCAGCTTCAGGTACATCTTGGACCCCAACGATCACAGTGCCGTGTACAGGTGCCTGGAGTGCTACATTGACTACACCAACTTCGAAGACCTACAGCAGCATTACGGCGAACACCACCCAGAAGCCATGAATGTACTCAACTTTGACCATTCGGACCTGATCTACCGGTGTCGGTTTTGTTCCTACACGAGCCCGAATGTCCGAAGCCTGATGCCGCATTACCAAAGAATGCATCCCACGGTCAAGATTAACAACGCGATGATATTTTCCAGCTACGTTGTGGAGCAGCAGGAAGGGCTGAATACGGAATCCCAGACACTGAGGGAGATTCTGAATTCGGCCCCCAAGAGCATGGCAACTTCCACTCCCGTGGCTCGCGGTGGCGGTCTGCCAGCTACATTTAATAAAAACACTCCTTCAAAGACCTTTACTCCAGAATGTGAAAATCAGAAGGACCCCTCAGTTAACACTGTTGTCGTTTACGATTGTGACGTGTGCTCGTTCGCAAGCCCCAACATGCATTCTGTCTTGGTTCATTATCAGAAGAAACACCCGGAAGAAAAGGCTTCCTACTTTAGGATCCAGAAAACCATGCGAATGGTGTCTGTGGACAGGGGCTCTGCCCTTTCTCAATTATCATTTGAGGTGGGTGCTCCAATGTCTCCCAAAATGTCCAACATGGGTTCCCCACCCCCCCCACAACCCCCGCCACCAGACCTCAGTACTGAGCTTTACTACTGCAAACACTGTTCCTACAGCAATCGGTCAGTTGTGGGAGTGCTTGTCCACTACCAGAAAAGACACCCAGAAATAAAGGTCACTGCCAAATATATCAGACAGGCTCCTCCCACAGCTGCAATGATGAGAGGGTCCGAGGGGCCCCAAGGCTCCCCTCGGCCACCCGCCCCCATGCAACAGCTGAACCGTAGCAGCTCTGAGCGAGACGGCCCTCCTGTGGAGAATGAGATGTTCTTTTGCCAGCACTGTGATTATGGCAACCGGACGGTCAAAGGTGTCCTCATTCACTATCAGAAGAAGCACCGAGACTTCAAGGCCAATGCAGACGTGATCCGGCAGCACACGGCCACCATCCGAAGCCTCTGTGACCGGAACCAGAAGAAGCCTGCCAGCTGTGTGCTCGTCGCCCCCTCCAGCGTGGAGCGGGACAAAGCCAAGCTGCGAGCGCTCAAGTGTAGGCAGTGCGCGTATACCTCCCCCTACTTCTATGCACTGAGGAAGCATATCAAGAAAGACCACCCTGCCCTGAAGGCCACGGTCACGTCCATCATGCGCTGGGCATTTCTAGATGGCTTGATAGAAGCTGGCTACCACTGCGAGTGGTGCATCTATTCGCACACAGAGCCCAACGGTCTGCTCCTGCATTACCAAAGGAGGCACCCAGAGCATTACGTCGACTACACTTACATGGCGACCAAACTCTGGGCGGGGCCGGACCCGTCCCCTCCCTCTCTCGCGATGCCCGCGGAAGCCAAAACATACAGATGCAGAGACTGTGTTTTCGAAGCCGTGTCCATCTGGGACATCACCAATCACTACCAGGCGTTCCACCCCTGGGCCATGAATGGTGATGAGTCGGTGCTGCTGGATATCATCAAGGAGAAAGACGCCATCGAGAACCCCCTCCCTCCCTCCGCCGAAGAGCTGGTGGGTCCTGTGAATTGTGAAAACAGCCTGCCCACTCCACTCCCCGAGCAGGACGCCGAATGCCCAGACGATGCGAGGCTTTCCCCAGAGAAAAGCATCCAGCTGGCTTCGGCCAACCCGGCCATATCGTCCACCCCGTACCAGTGCACGGTGTGCCAGTCTGAGTATAACAACCTGCACGGCCTTCTTACCCACTATGGGAAGAAGCACCCGGGCATGAAGGTGAAGGCGGCCGACTTCGCCCAGGACATCGACATTAACCCAGGAGCCGTCTACAAATGCAGGCACTGCCCGTACATCAACACCCGCATCCACGGCGTCCTGACCCACTACCAGAAGCGACACCCGGCCATCAAGGTGACCGCCGAGGACTTCGTGCATGACGTGGAGCAGTCTGCCGACATAGCCCAGAACGACGTGGAGGAGACGAGCCGGATCTTCAAGCAAGGGTACGGCGCCTACCGTTGCAAGCTGTGTCCATACACGCACGGCACGTTGGAGAAGCTCAAAATCCACTACGAGAAGTACCACAATCAGCCCGAGTTCGATGTCTTTTCCCAGTCGCCCCCGAAGCTGCCAGTCTCCCTCGAGCCCGAGATAACCACTGAAGTGAGCCCCTCCCAGGTCTCGGTCACCGAGGAGGAGGTGGGAGAGGAGCCCGTGTCCACGTCTCACTTCTCTACCTCGCACCTGGTCTCGCACACTGTGTTCCGGTGCCAGCTCTGCAAGTACTTCTGCTCCACGAGGAAGGGGATCGCCAGGCACTACCGCATCAAGCACAACAACGTCCGCGCCCAGCCGGAGGGCAAGAACAACCTCTTCAAGTGCGCCCTGTGCGCCTACACCAACCCCATCCGTAAAGGGCTGGCGGCCCACTACCAGAAGCGCCACGACATCGATGCCTATTACACCCACTGCCTGGCGGCCTCCCGGACCATCAGCGACAAGCCCAACAAGGTGATCATCCCGTCCCCGCCCAAGGACGACTCCCCGCAGCTCAGCGAGGAGCTCCGGCGGGCCGTGGAGAAGAAAAAGTGCTCGCTGTGCTCCTTCCAGTCCTTCAGCAAGAAGGGCATCGTGTCCCATTACATGAAGCGCCACCCGGGGGTGTTCCCGAAGAAGCAGCATGCCAGCAAGCTGGGGGGCTACTTCACGGCCGTCTACGCGGACGAGCACGAGAAGCCGATGCTGATGGAAGAGGAGGAGAGAGGCAGCTTCGAGAAAGCCGAGGTGGAGGGAAGTGAGGCGCAGGAGATCGAGTGGCTCCCGTTCCGCTGCATCAAGTGCTTCAAGCTGTCCTTCAGCACGGCCGAGCTGCTGTGCATGCATTACACTGACCACCACAGTCGGGACCTGAAGAGGGACTTCGTCATCCTGGGCGGCGGCCCCCGCTTGCAGAACCCCGCCTACCAGTGTAAGCACTGTGATAGCAAACTGCAAAGCACAGCGGAGCTGACCTCACACTTGAACATTCACAATGAGGAATTCCAGAAGCGTGCCAAACGTCAGGAGAGGAGGAAACAGCTTTTGAGCAAGCAGAAATATGCAGATGGTGCTTTTGCAGATTTCAAACAAGAGAGGGTAAGGCTATGTTTTGATTTCCCTTCCCCCAGGAGGCCTCTCGTCACTGGTACCCACATGCACGTCTTCGTTGCCAGCCAGACTGCTACAGGCTTCCTAGTGACTTAGCTTGCCAGAGAGCTCAATAAGTCAATTAAACGTTTCGAGCTTGATTATCCCCCATTCTATGCTCACCCTTCTCCACGGCCCCGCTCCCCTCCCTCCCACTCCTCCCAAGGCTCCCCAGGGGAGGGCTGGGGTGGTTTCTGTGTATCTCCTTCTGCCAAGTAGCCTTATCTGAGGCCTAGTTACACGACGACGCTCGCTCTCTTTCTAAGGCAGCTGTGGGCCGTCTCTTGGTATCACTAGCACCTCTCAGCCATGGTTTTGGTCTGCAGTATCTGCTACATGGACCTGACATCTCCAGGAGTAGATTTTTTTTTTCTTTTTTTCTTTTTTCTTTTTTTCCCTTTTTCCGGTCAAGACGTTCGCTAATGGCGTAGCTATGCAACGTTTCACCTGCGTAGGTGACATTGGTTTGAAAACCACATAACCCCGTGGCCGTGACGATGAGGCTTCTCCACAGAAATCTTCTCTGCTCACAAGTTGTAACATATTTGGGCTCCAGAGACTTTTGCATAGTAGGCAGCGTGCCACGGCTCTGACGAATTCGTTCTGTAAAAATACTCCCGTCTCTCTCCCTTGGTTTTTAACCTGCTAATCCGCTTTGAAATAAAACCTGCTAGTAAGCTACGAGCGTAAATGCCGGCGTGCCGGGGCGGGCTCGGAGTACTGATGGCTACCACTGTATTTTACCAGCCTTTTGGTCACTTAGAAGAGGTGCCAAAGATCAAGGAGAGGAAGGTGGTGGGCTACAAGTGTAAATTCTGTGTGGAAGTGCATCCGACGCTCCGAGCCATCTGCAACCACCTCCGGAAGCACGTCCAGTACGGCAGCGTCCCGGCCGTGTCCGCCGCCGTGAAGGTGAGACGCGGGCGGGGGGACGTGTGCATGAGCGTCCCTGTGTGTGAGCCGTGCGAGTTACTGATTAACCCCCGTTGCTCAAAGCAGCTCAGGAAAGGGCGGCCCAGAACGTGGGCATTCCTGAGCTGTGCTTGGATCGGTCTGGCTTGTTTTGATTTTTTTGCAGGTTGGACCCTCTTCATCTTTCGTGTCTCGACCTGGTCGCGTTTCGATCTGGTTGCCTTCCACGCGGATAGTTTGGTGGAAACGGAAGATCCGGGCCTCTCGGTACAGGAGGCTTTGGGTCGCCCTTCTGTTCTGCATTTAGTGCCGTTAGGTGTTTGCTCTTCCAAGTTGCCCGAGCTCTTGAGAGGAATCAAGTGGGTCCTGTTCCCATCATCTTCTGCTCCTCCCACTGCCTGACTTCTTACTGTTCTCATCTGGCTGACGGTGCAGGGAGCCCAGGAGAATCTTTTACCTCTTATCCTGGGTCCTCTGAGGAGCGTAAGAAACATCTAAATCTACAAGCCTTCAAGTCACAGTAGGCCCCACGAACCCCTTGACCTGATTTGGCTCCTTTGTCCCCTGGTCCCCGGATGTCGCTGACCAGTCAGTGCCTTCCCTCCTCCCCCGACTTGTATTAGGCCGCCCGTTTTGAACGTCGTAGTCCTGATAGCAGCCACTGTTTGAGTGAGCGAGCCACCATCCCTGCCTGCCAGGATAGGGCTAAGCACTGAACTTTGGGCAGAGATGTTAGTTAGGTCAGGGCTCGGCTCTTCCTCTGTAGATGTGTGAATACGTTTTGTCATCGGCCCTTCTCGATCTGGTGTCCTGTTTTGCCCACGTAGCATGGGCATAAAGTCTCTGCTTTCCTTCACTCAAGACCGAAGTCCCTCTGGCTCTCAGCAGAGCAGTGGCCTCCGGGGGCAGCGGCGGACGGCTTCGTCCATGCCACCGTGGTGTGTCCCAGGCTCGTTTCCTGGAGTCGCTCGAGGGAGACAGAGCAGCTCTTCGTGTGTAATCAGTAACCTAAGGAGTCACCTCCAAACACGAGTGTCCTAAATCCAGGCTGCTCCTCACTTTTTTAAGTCGATTCTAAGCAGCCACCCCTACAGGGGTGAAGTCACCATACGCAGGGTGGGGAGGAACATGGGTGGCAGAGGGCAGGCTCCTTCCCTTCCCTTTGTTTCCCAAGGATGGCCCACGGCTCCTAGATGCCCAAACTACTCTGCTTTTTTTTTTTCTCCCTCTTCCTTCCTTCCTTTCTTTTCTCTGAGCCATAACCCTAACCCTGCTTTATGTCAGTTCAGGTGAGATGGCAATTTGGATTTTCTTTCTAAGATGGGAGAGAAGTGAGTGAACAGTCTTCATGGTGGGAGAGCCCTCTCTCATGTTTCCCAGGCAGTAGCAGCCTATGCCCGGACATATTGCCCTCAAATTACCAGCACTGCATGAAGAAGAGCAAGCGGGTTTGCCCTCCCTCTAGGGGGAGCCAGAGAGGCAGGGGAGGAAGCTCTAACAGGAGATGCTGATGAATTTGGGAGAATGAAGGGAGAGGAGGAGAGCTGGAGACGATGATGATGGATATTTATTTTGTTGGTGGGGCATGTGTGTGTGTGTGGTTCTCTTAGCAGGAGGCCGAAGACCCTTCCCACTTGTTCCTGGATGGACTGGAAGCAGCCAAAGATGCCAGTGGCGCCCTGGCGGACCGGGTGGATGGTGAACACTGCTTGCTTGATGGAATGTTGGAGGATGGAACCCGGCCGGGGGGATACCATTGTAGTCAATGTGACAGAGTCCTGATGTCCATGCAGGGGCTGCGTTCTCATGAGAGGAGCCATCTGGCCCTGGCCATGTTTACCCGCGAGGACAAGTACAGCTGCCAGTATTGTTCCTTTGTTTCTGCTTTCAGGCACAAGTAAGTGCTGTCGCCTGCCTGCAGGGGGTGGCCGGGAGGAGAGAGGTGTCCTAGTGGAAGGCAGCTAAGCTGGAGCAGGGGAGAGGCGTGGGGGAGTCCGGGAGCCCCGCTCAGGGGTTCGTGCCTGCTGTTTAGCTGCTTAGGTTACCTCGGGCCTCAGTCACCCCGTCTGTCAAATGGGGCTAAGAGCACGAGGTTGCTTAACGTTAGACTTGGCAAATACATGCCTTTTTTTAAAAAGTGCCCATTTTGGAGGCGCTGCTATGATGCACAAAAGACCAGAAAGTAGATGAATTTACTGGTGTATCTGTCAAACATTCATCCAGAACCTCATCGTCATTTGAGGAAGTTCAGGTTCCATTTGGGAGATTTAAGGGGCTAAGGAGGTAAAATTAGGACTATTCCCTCATGTGACCGAAGAATCATTGCTTGAGATTTTTTTTAAAAAGACCTTGAAAAGTAAGGAAGTGACTGATGCCAAGAGACTCTTGGAGGTACAGAGATTGAAGGAGCGGCCCGAGGCCCATCACAGCTTTGGAGTTGTAGATTTGGAGTATTGTGACAGGCTTTTGGGGGTGACGGGAAGGGGGATGGTTCTAAGAAGAAACCACTTTTGTTGCCTTTCTCTGGGAACTGTCTGAGAGAGAGAACATGGTCAATAAATGTGTGCCACCATCTTGGATGGAGGTGACCGATTGTAAGACTGACATGCTGTTTATTTTTAGGATGGTTGAAAATACATGTTGGGCTGTTTGCTTCTCAGAAAGATTAAGTGCTGGTTAGTTGTCGAAAGGCAGGAGGAGGCAGTGCTTTTCCAGAGGGTGGGATGGGTTACAAACCCTGAATTCTACGGAGCCTAATGTCTCGTCTTTGTCGTCAGACCCATGCGCTGACGTAAAGCTTGTGAAGAAGTATTTATTCCACAGCATCTGTCCTTTCTGACACCCAGTAGAGTCTCAACAGATCCCTGAGAATAAATGGATACCCCCTGTGCTAGGCAGTGTGCCGGGGGGGTGGGGGACTATAAAGATGAAGAGGCCATGGGAGTTTAGGGGCTAGGGGAGTTATAAATGCAGCAAGCACACGAATGAGGCAAAATAAGGCACATGTCTTCCAAAAATTTATCAGTAAAATGCTATGACGTTTCAAAGAAGGGAAATGTTACACCAACTGTGGAAGAATTGGGAAGGTTTTATGGGGTAGGGAGCATTTGAGTCAAGTCTGAAAGTCAGAAGACGGGACTTGAATAGTTTGGAAAGGACGTACAACATGGTGGAAGGGACGAGCATAAGCCTGTGGAACGGAGTGCAAGGCTCATGGGGGCCCAGCTGGCGGTCCAGTCTGACTAATCCTTAAGTTACTTGTAAAAGAAAAGTGGAAGATAACATTGGAAGACTTGAGACCATATTTGGAGTCTTTGAATGTGGAATTAAGACTTCGTAATTTACATTACCAGCAAAAGGAAGACTCTGAAATGAGTAGAGTGGTCACAATTGCTGACATTTCCTGAGACTGTGCGTCAGGCAGTGAGCTAAGTGCCTTCAGGTATTATCTCACTTTATTCTCAAGTCAGCCTGATGGAGTAGGCTCCCACTGCTGTCTGCATTTTGTGGGTACGAAAAGTGGGGAGGTTTATATAACTTGCCCAAGCCACATGGTTTATAAGCAATAGCTGGGATTTGATCCCAGGCCATCTGACTCCATACATGCCCTTGAGTTGAAAAAGAAAGATGGGAGAAACCATGAGGAGACACTAGTAGTGGGCGATCCAGGAAGTTAGGATGGAACTTTGGGAACGGCTAAAGGAAGCAGGGATCTAGATGACACCTGGGTGTTCTGTCTGGTTGACTGAGAACGGTGGTGTCCTTTGTACAAGCAAGGAGATGAGGGAGAGCGTCTGTTCTGGAAGGGAAAAAACGATGGTTTTGTTTAGGGCTGGTTGAGTTTAAGAAAGCTGAAGGACACCCAGAAGGAGATGTCCGGAGGCGATTGAAAGTGCTGCTTTGGAGCGCAGGACAACATTTTATGTTTAAATGGTCAGCAGCACCATTCCCAGATGAGTCATTTAGAATGGAATCTGGTTCTCTGGGGTACCGGTACAAATTAGAAGTCCTTCCCACACCTTGTTTGGGAGATTTATTATTTTTTTAGGCTAGTAATTATTATGAAATACTGGGAGCCCACCATAATTAAATAACTTCTTTGTAAGTTGCTGTGGAAGACTGAGTACAGCAAACATGGTGGTGTTTATCAGAAGGGATGAGTGGCCTTTGGATCCCATGGCTTCTTTGAAACCCACCTGCACGGGGCCTCTATAGTTTGACTTGACAGCCCGCTGCAAAGAGCTCAACTACTTTGAAACTTCCCTTGCCCTCCTGAGTGTTCACCAGGAACGCAGAGTTGAGATTTAAAAGGAAAGCCCTTTTTACATGCAAAATTTCTCTAATTCCTGTTTGTTTGTTTGTTTATTTGAAATAAGTTAAGGGATTATTTGATAGGTGCTCTTCGCAGACTTCACAGAAAACTTGCATATTTTATCTTTTCTCTTTGGATGCCTTCTTCCGATTATACAGGCTTCTAGGGAAGGGGTAATGAGAGTCTGCTATGCCCTGTTCCCACGGCCATATCTCTGAATCCAAAAAGGCTCTTGATCTCTTCCTTCCTTGAGCCTCCCTTCACTTTGAGCAGGCACAACCACTCTTGTCATTTTTGTTGTTGTTGGCTTTGGTTTGGGTAAGCACCATCCTTGGGAAGTAACAAAATGACTGAACAGCTTAGAAATGGGATTGCTGGAAAAGGGCATTTAGAAAATGTGTGTAGTCGTTAATCCTGTTGTTTTTCTCTCTCCTTTATTTTTCTTCTCCATCAAGCTTGGATCGCCATATGCAAACCCACCACGGACACCATAAACCATTCCGGTGCAAACTCTGCTCCTTCAAATCCTCCTATAACAGCCGGCTGAAAACACATATACTCAAGGCTCACGCTGGTGAGTTGGCCTCTCTGATGCACGAGTCCTCTGAACTTGAAATCCTGTGGTCTTCCCTGAGTGAAATTCAAAATCTCTTACCCGCACATAAGAAAAAGTTATTCTTGACATGGTTGCGTGTTCATTTCTATTTTAATCTAATGAAGAAACATAAAGAAAAATTATAGAATCACCTGAAGCCAAAATAATACGAGCCCGTGTCACCCATGTCACAGTTGATATGTGTTACTGACAGGTTTCGGTTTTTAGAGCAATTTCTAAATAACCCAGCCTTTTTTTTTTTTTTTTTTTTTTTTTTAAAGATTTTATTTATTTGAGAGAGAAAGAGAGCATGAGCCAGGGAGGGGTAGAGGGAGAGGGAGAAGCAGACTCCCCACTGAGCAGGGAGCCCAATGCGGGGGCTCGATCCCAGGACCTGGAGATCATGACCTGAGCCGAAGGCAGACGCTTAACCGACTGAGCCACCCAGGCACCCCTACCCAGCCTTTCTAATGGAAATGTATGAATTGTTAGCATCTACTGAAGATACTTGCCAACTAAAATAAAAGTGTAATCTTGAGGAAGTTCAAAGGGACAGAGTTCTCAAGACATGTAAGATTTCTCATGCGATATCCTTAAATGCGTTTCCTTCCAGCAGATAAGAAGTGACTTGGGGTGGTGAGTGTCCGGGAGCCGTGCTGGTCTCTGTCACTCTTCTGTTCCATCTCCTCGCGCTTCTGTCATGAGCATCCCTCCGCTGCCAGGCTGTGCGCCAAGCATGTTATGTTCATCACGCTAGTTAATCCTCATGACGGTCCGGAAGTGTAGGTGGTGGTGTCCCCCTCCGTGTCAGGGGTGGAGACAAAAATGAAGTGACCTGATCAAGGCCATATAACCCATTCACTAGGAATTCAGCTTGAGAACGAAAGCCTGCATCCTTCTCGCTGACAGGATGCTGCTGGTCTCTGACGGAGGACGCCTGCAGGTAGCAGATCCGAGCTCAGCCCAGACAGGAAAGAGGTGTGATGCAGGGAGGGCGTGGGAGCCTCTCCGTGGTGTTGTCAGCCTGACTCGCAGCACCCAGTGGCCCTCTCAGAGGTTTTGACCACCTTTCCTGATGTTGGGTCCTGTCGACCTGGCTTCATGGAGTAAAACTCCTGAAGCCATCCAGATGCCCCAAGACCCACTGGGCTGCAGACGGGACAGGGAGACTGGCTGTAGGGACTTCTGTTTGTCTGTTAGTATTTTTATATTTTCAGGAAAAGTCTACTAAAAGCTGTAGAGTAAGAGACTTCAGGGTTCAGACCACTATTTTGTAACGTGTGTGCATATTGTAAATTCTTCAGCTGGGACACCATCCTGGGGAGTTTTTCTCACAGGTCTCCGCTTTGTCAAAAGCACTATAAGCCGTGGGATTTGAGTAAATGATTTGGCCTGTGGGAAGGACTTTAAGAGAGTACCAGAGGTCGCCCGCGGACTCCAGGGCACTGAGCTGACCACACACACTGGCCTTTTGTGCTCGCTGGTTGGTGAGAAGGAAACATCCAGAAAGAGAGGGGGAGCAGTACGGTTTGTTTCTCTGCACACCTGGGAACCTTGGTGTCCGTGTCATGGCCTTTAGTAAATACTGAGAATGGCTTGGCTTGGAGAAAGCCAGTACATTTTCCAAAACGCTTGACTCATCTTGTCTATTCTAGATGGATTGTTTTATTTTAAAGGGTAAACGTCACATAGATGAATCCAATAATCTGGATTTGAATGCTCTCTCGGGTTGTGCTACTTGCCACTACCCAACCAGGTTCATGCAGCCGGGCTGGCATTAAAACATTAAAAAGTGGAATAAGGAGGGCAGTAGCGTTCTATACAATCATGAATATGTTAACACGTATATTTCTCTGTTATATGGTAAATAATATTCTATATATCCATATTTATTATAGTAATAGATACCACTGTTGACAACTGGGCATTATCCGGACCCCCAGATAACATCTGGGGACTGACTGAGGCTCTTGTTCGGGTCATCTGACTTTGAACTTCTCTTCCGCCTTGGGCTGTAGTATGTTGCGTTCGTCAAGGTTCTCTTCAAGGCTTTCTTGGCAGTACACACGCTGGGAGTCATCGTGGTGAAGCAGAGGCTCAGTGCAGAATCTGGGATGCTGCGCTCACCTCACATGTGAAGACGTTTAGCCATTTTCAAGATGGCGGGGAAAGACCCATCTCCGCTGGGTCAGAGCGAGGGCAGAGGTTTACCTTCTCGTTCCTGCTCTGTAGCTCTGTCCGCACTTCCTCCTCGCTGGCCCATGAAACTTTCCTTGCTACTGGTCCTTTCTATTCCTTTTTTCCCCTCTACTTTCTTCTCTTGCCTCTCCTCTGGTTTTAAAATTTCACCTTAAAAAGAAATGTAAAAAAAAAAAACACAAAAAAACAACTCTGCTCATTAGAGGAAATTTGGAAATGAAAGAAGAAATAAGAGTCAGTCACCCATAATCTTCTTCTCTAAAGACCACTGTTGTTAACATTTGATAACACTTCCTCTCAACCGTTGCCTCTATAATTATTTTTAACAGTAGTGATTATAATTTAATCCGAAATACATTGTGCCTTTCTGTTTGTTTTTCTCAGTATCACTGTTTTATTTTGTTATTTTTTATGTTATTACAAACCCTTCAAGACTTTATTTTAATGATCATCCATCAAGAAAGCTGTGTCCACATTTACTTAATTGTTTTCTTATGGCTGGAAACCCTATGTGTTAAAGGATATTTTCTTAATATCAACTCCAAGCAGTGCAGATCCTGAGCTGCAAGCATGAGCATTCAAAGCCTGTTGTTAGAAAAAGCAGAATTGCTTTTCTGAGTCGATCAAACCAGTGTTTGTCCAACAACATAGGCGTGCCCATTTCACAAGCTGGCTTTTTAAAGTGCACTTAATTTAAATGCTGACTTAGGGCAAAGGTGAACCATAGTCTCATTTGGTCACTGTGTTTCCGTGGTATAAAAATAATTAAAATAAAAGTGCCTACTTTTACTGAAACGTCCTGTTTCTCAAAGAATATTGGAGATACACACGTGCTTATACATATGCAACTATCTCTCTCTTAGTTAAAAAAAAAAAAGACTTATTTTTACCCATTTCTGCACTATTGATTAGGCAGGGGCATGGAGTTTTATGCTGAGGTTTGTGAACTGGTCCAAAAAAACAAACAAACTAGGATGTGTGGCATCGAGGGGATGTATAGTCAGCAAAGAAGCGAAGAATGAAAATAGCACAATGGAGTTGGCACGTAGTTAACCCTGTGCTTGGAAAGCCACTGATAGGCCCTTGGAATAAGAATTAAGCATATTATATTCTGCAGATGTTAAAAAGCATCCTTGAACGAAAGCCGACATGGTCATTTCTAGTGGAGAGAGAGAGAACGAGAGACTGGGAAACCATTCTGAAGGAGGGATCGTAGACCTTTGGTTTCACTCCCTGTTGGGTAATCAGTCCATGGGCTCGTCCCTGTAAGTAGAGCATGAAATGAAAAGGGACCCAGTCACTTGATGATGGAGCTCATCGAAGAGTTTCAGTCCCAGAGGAGCACTGTGGTTGTGGGAAGGGGCGGGTAGTTGGTCTGTGAGGCTTCCGAGACCATGAAGCTTCAGAGACACTTCTCTCGCACGCATTAACTATGTCATTTTGTTTTCCACCCCACCTTATACCCTTCCCTCTTCTTCCTGTTCTGCCCCTTACCGCCGTCTTCTTCCAGGTGAACATGCCTACAAGTGTTCTTGGTGCTCATTCTCCACCATGACAATCAGCCAGTTGAAGGAACACTCCCTCAAGGTCCACGGAAAAGCCCTGACCCTCCCCAGGCCACGGATTGTCAGCTTGCTCTCCTCACACGCTCACCACTCCTCCCAGAAAGCTACCCCAGCCGAAGAAGTGGAAGACTCGAACGGTAACGATGGGCTTCCGAGTCCTAGCTAACCACCCAGGACTGCGGGGGGCTGGGATCAGTGGCCAGTCATTCTTTCTAGAGGAAAACCTAATACAAAACCGTGACGGTTCAAGTGAAGGAAGAAACGTGGAAAGCTTGAAACACTATAGAAATTGGGGCGGGAGGTGAGGTGCCCGTGGTGAGTGTCCGGTGCCATGGCGGAAACGTCAGTCTGGACTCGGGTGAGCGTTGCTTGTGGAAAGAGCACTCCGTGTGGATGGACGAGTGTTGGAGTCTTCCCTGTGGTTGTGAGCAAGAAAGTGGATGGGTTACCAGGCAGATTTATTTGTTTGCTTACTTATTTATAGCCTGTGTTGTTCTTAAAAAACAAAAACAAAAACCCGAAAAACAAAAAGAAAACACGTGCCATGAAACGTTTGGGGTACCACACTAGGCTACACAGAATTCGGGGGGTGGGGCGGCACGTCTGTCTGATTCTGTCACAGGATGATTCAGGGGTCACGTGGTGATTCCTGATAGCCAAAGGATGTTGACTAAGGACCAGTTGGGAAGAGGGTTTAACTGCCCAGGTTTGGAGCTTCAGAAATACAGAAAGCCATGGAGGGGTCTCCTTGCTGGCCCAAAGCTGTGGGGTTGAGGGGGGGTTGCCGGTGTGACATACTGAGCCAAAGGACAGCTTACTGTTTTGACCAGACCCAGAAGCAGAAGTGTTTTGAGTGCTCAGCTCGCCTCGGGACTGCAGAATCAGGTGCTTAGGACGGCGGAAGCGTGCAGATTCTTGGGCATGTGGAAGCTCCCAGAGCTGCTCGCTTCCCTGCCCCTCCAGTAACCAGACGTTTCCCACCCGCTCGAGTTCTTCCCAGCCTGGGAACACACTGTTCCCAAGGTCTGCTGTTCCGTTCTCGGGAGGAGCTTAGTGGACTGGAAGGAAAGTTCATGGGCTCTTGGCCACGGAGGATTGGCTTCAAGTCTGACTTCTCTCAATGCCAGTTGTATTTTCCTGGGCAGTCGTGGCTTCTATACTCATGTAGAATTGGATCACGATGCTACCTCCACTGATCATCTTGAGAGTAAGGAGAAAAAGCATCCATGTTAAATGCCCTACACAACACCTGACACATGGTGGGTATTGAGTAAATGGACATTTTATTGCTGCAATTTTCATCCTTTGCAGTTTGGCCTTTGCGGGCCATCGATAACAAGTGTGAATTTGGGGTTATTTTTAATGTAAGGATTTAAAAAGAGAGCCTCTTCAGGTAACCTGAAGATCTGACAGCTCAGCATGTCAACATGGCCTGATTATGAGATTATCCAAAGAGTAAATGAGTAATCTTCCTTCGTGAGGTCTGCAAAGAGACAGCTGTGGGAGGAGAAGGGAAGGCGAGTCCTGAGGCTAAAGCTGCCTCTACTGGGTTCCAGAACTCGGTGGCCTCGCCTTTCCAGCCATCAGGCGCTATGGTAAACACAAGAGCTCCTTACCGGTATTCCTGTCTTAAAGAACCTTGGCTTAACCAGGAAGGCTTGTTATTTCGGCTGAGGCTTGTAACAAAGTGAATCTCAACTGTTGTGTAGTGGTTAAAAGTGTAGGAGGAAGCCGGGTGCATGTTGTGGTTTTCTCGGAAGACTTCGAGTCTTAGCTGGGAGGATAGGGGGTGGGGCAGGGAGCCTGTGCGAAAGGAGACAGAAGATGTCCCCTTTGCACCTTGAGACGCTGTTCATTGGAAAAGATCGGTATAGTGCAACAAAGGGCAAAATGTCATTTGATGTGGATTGTAACATCTTTATTCACATGATTTTTAATTAATTGCTCTCTTCTAAAATGGAAGCTATACTTGCAGAACCATTTGGGTGAAATTGATGCATCCACACACCATTTCCACCAAGGGCTTTTCCTGGGACATTTCTCTCAATGTCATGTCCTTTTTTTTTTTCCTTTGTCCTCCTGCCTTGAAAGGTGGGCCTCAGTCACAGGGCAGGGGAATCCTACCGACCGCTCACTCGACCTAAGTCCATACTCGGCCAAGAGCTGCGCTCTGCACAGAAGAATCATAAATGAATACAGTACCATTTTGGTCCTCCGACAGCTTAAAACCAAATATTTAGAAGATACTGTCAGCATGGGTTTGAACCAACCATAACCCTAAGCCTGAGGTCTAACCTTTTCAGAGGTGATTTCAGTGTTTTGGAAGTGAGACTGGGTTAGGACCTTGGGGTGGGTGGTCACGGAAAGACGATAGTAGGATATTAACTCTGCCAAACACAGACTGTCTTTAGTCCACCACAGGAAGATAATTTGCAATATATAAAAGTCTTTTCTTTTCCCTTCTGTAGAAAGAACACACCAACTGCGAAAGCCCTGGTGGCAGCTCTTTTAGTGAGGCCCACACAGAAGTCACTGGACCTGCACTGTTCTTAATACATATAAATAAACTTTATCAGTGGGTCAGTGATTAGTTTAATTGGATGAAAAAAAAACTTGATTAGAAGGTAGGTAAACAGAAAGAAGGCATCAAATGGGCTGTTCTCATGAATGAATAATTCCATGGAAAGAATAATAGTTTATTCGTTTAATAAATATTTTCTTGAGTCCTTACCATAGGTCTTGCATAGTTTTGGATGCCTAAGAATGACTGAAGAGGTTGAAACTGGGAGGACTATTTGCTTGGGAGCTGAGTGGTGGATTCCTAGAAACGACTAAGTCTGGGGGATGAAAAAACAGCTGTGGGGCTAGACAGTGGCCTGTAAATCATGCCTTGAATGGTGTTTGAAACACGCATGTGAAATCCAATTGCACATTTTAATAGGGAGAAGCTCTGGGGCTGTTGGCTCTCAGTTCGGGTTTCCCACACTGCAGATGCCAGGACACTGTGAACACAAGCACCAAAAATGTGTTGCAGGCCTGGGGGGAGTAGAGAGCCATAAAACCAGGGAAATCACCAGTGTGCCCTTGGCTTTCCGATTCCCTAGCGAGGGATGGGAATAAAACTAGTTGACATGCTCACTGCTGTGTGCAGTGGTCAAATGCTTGCAGTCTTGAGAGCGAGCCAGTCTTCTCTGGCAGGAGGAAACGGGCTGAAAAAGAAGGTTCTTCCAAAGCTGCTTTCCCTCCCAACCCAGAGGGAAGCACTGCAAGGGAGGGAGGGGAACCGGGGAGGCAGAAATGAGGTGGAGGGGTGATTTCCCCCCAGCTGCCTGGCCACACACCTGTTCCGTACATAAACAGAGCTCTTGGGCTCTGGGCTGTCCGTCTTGAGATGTCTCACCAGCACGTGAATCCTTTCTAGATTCTCCGTGATCGGTTGTTGGAAGGAAAAGCAAGGGCTGCGTGGCGGTGGTTCTGTGTGTAGGATAATGGGAAATGACACATAATTGCTATTCTAAACAATGCATTAAGGGGAAATCATAAGGTTGTCAACAAAAGGAAGTGCTCTGTTGTGTTTGTGTTTACTGGGTTCCTTCTCCTGCCATAGAAAATGTAGGACTGGGTTTTATCACGCTTTTTTCCAAGTCTCTGCTTTCAGGACAGAAAAATACATGGACACACACGTCTGTAACATAACAAAGAAACTAGAATAGCCTAGTTTAGTTAGGAGATCTGGTGAGGTCTCAGAAGCTACGCAGTGCACAGGCGTTGGCTGTGTCATTGAAAATTGAGCTGTATCCTTTATACGAAGTCAGGCCAATGGTGACATTTCAGTATTGTCCCCCCCCCCCGGTGTCCCCCAAAGAAGAGATTATTTTCTTTCTTCTGTCTACCCAGTTATGCTGCGTGGAATTGCCGGCTTTAGGAAATAGCTACTGTGCTGCGTTTAAAGCAAAAATGAGACACTAAGACCAGGGACAAAATAAATAAGGTGAATGAGGATGACACAGTTCTTCAGTCTATGCCCTAATGGCAACCTAGGGAGAACGCCATGAGCTTCTGGTCGTGATACGTTCCTCTCTTTACAGTCTAGGTCTCGATACAGTCCGCCCAATGGGGAAGTCTTTGCTGTTACGAATTAGCAGGAAAATGTAAGGAGCTTTGTGATTTTTTTTTTTTCTGTTAGAAGTTTTCAGTTGGCTTTTCTATTTTAAACTCTAGAATAATGCTTGATAAGCACTGTTTTTATCCGGATACCTCTGACTAAGGAACTCCAGGGACTTCTTGTCATGTCAAAGTCCTGTGTGTTGCGTGCGGAGTTTACCGTTGGGTCACACTTTCACCACTCCAGAGTGGCCTCGCTAGCTCATACTGATGCCTGCTACTACTCTGTGCTCGCTACCACCCCCCCCACCCCAGCATCTAACTTCTGCATTTCCAATCCCATGCCTTTGCATAGGCTCTCCGGGGAGCTTGGAAGGATTTCCTCCCTGTCTGCTTCTGTCTGTGAGCCTCTGACTTCACTTTCTCTGAAGACTGACTTTTACTGGCCCACCCCTCTGCTCTGGTAACTCTTCTATTCATGATATTCTCAGGGGCTCTCTTTGCACTGGCGGATATGCTGCTGGTTTTGTCCCCTAATTTTCTGATGGGAGCAGTTATGTGCAGGGTATATATTAAATACTAACTTCTTTTGAATGACCAATGATTTCTTGGAGACATCACAATTTTCAGTCTAGTTAATTATATTGAGTCTGTTATGTCTAACTAACTCCACAGAACCAAATTAGGAGGGCACATTTATTTCGTTTCCATTTGGGAGTAAAGTTTCAAAAGGCAAACATTCTAAAGATGAAATCTCAGGGACTGCTTTAATAGAAATTTTCTGATACGTTCTGCAAGAAGAAGAGATCTATCTTGACGAAGTGTTCCAAACATTGTCATTGTTCCCTGCATAACATGACCTTCCGTACAGGTGGGAAACTGAAGGTTGAACTAGCATAAGCCTTTGTAACCCTCAGAAGGAGACCGGGAGGAGTAGAGCTGGAGAGGTGTGGCATTACAAAAGTGGTCACTTGGTAGCAGGGCCAGGTGTGGGCTAGCTAGTTCCGCATATCTCCATAGTATGTGGTTGCGATGAAATCCAAGTTCAAAGAAGCTGTAGAATGAAACCGACCAACAAAACTCATGGATTAATAACACTTTCTATTCTACCTCAAAATTTTACCCACCAGGATTTTAACATAATGGAGTGATTAATGGAAGACTCCTTTTATGAGTCTTAATACTGGTCCGTTTCTACACACATCAGGGATTGGCCAACTTTTCCTGGAAAGGACCAGATAGAAAATATTTCCAGCTTTATGACCCATACCGTCTCTGTTTCAGCTACTCAGCTGTGCCGTTGTCCTGTGAAAGCAGCCATAAACACTATGTAAATAGATGAACATGCATGTGTTCCAATAAAACTTTATGTACAAAAGCAAGGAGGGCCAGATTTGGCTTATGGGCAGTGTGTCCCTACCTCTGCCCTAGATAATTGGGGGGATTACAGCTATACCCATGGAATGAATCCCATCTTTAACAAATGTCATTATCAACCTTTATATTTAACACGGAATATTCCTAGATGCCACTTGAAATGTAACTTGACCTAAATATATTCTTTATTTCATATATGAAATGTAGGGCATTAGATAGAATTTTTTAAACATTAGCATGTGAATTACATTTAAGCTTAAAAGAAAATCTTCTCTAAGAATTATGTTGAGTCTACTGCCCAGCTATCAACTCATTTAACCTTGACCGCAGCAACACTTGACACTTAAAAATTAAGATCTGAGATGCCTGCTTTTCAAAGAGAAGCTTTTGAGATTTCTAAATAGGTCAGACATAAAATTCAACCTTTAAGAGGATCCAATTAGTTGCTAGGGCATCAGACCTTCCACACAGGTTCCAACTGCAATCAGATTTCTCTTGGGGTGAAGGAAAGAAGAGGTGGTTTCTTTAAAAATGACAATAATGAAGTGGGGGCTCTAGAGTGAATCATGGTGAAGCACAAAGATTTACATCGTTCCTAGCACGTGGGCTACAAGGCATAGTTTTAATGGCTTGAGCATAATTTTTAATAGGTGCTGCTGGTCACAGAAATTATCTGACCAGAGAACACTAGCCTTCCCTTTTTGACCTCAGAGCTTCTACATTAAAATGTGATCTACAGTTTATTTTAATGCTTATTATGAAGAATGGCATTGCCACCAGATTGAGAGGTGTGCGACTCCAGCGATATAGTGGGACCGATGATTCTGTATCTTCTGTCATGTGCCCAGCAGTCTTCAGACCTTAAGCTGTTAGAACTTGGCATCCATGGCAAACACGAGAGCCCCAGGATCCCCACCACCCCGTAGTCACGTATCACGTGACAGACCCTTCCCAAAGAACCCACCTGCCTGAGATTTCTGTGACTTTCTGAATTAGCCACAGTTTCATGTGCCAAGGATTAAAAAACATTTCAAGTGTAAGCTTTCTGTGTCCTGGGAACTTAGTCAACTAACCCATCTCCCTCTTCTCATGCCAAGAAAAACATTTGTTCATCAGAAGTACAAGCATATTCTACGGAACTCACTCAGAATTAGTTCCTAGCAGCACTGGAGTTTGCTTCCTAACTCCACGTCTGATTTCTCGCGTCTTTGGGTGGACAGCGTAGGTGTTAAGTCTCCCAGAGCCTGTGCTGAGTGAAGTAACTGAAGGGAAAAAGGAATCTGTTTTCTTCTTTGGCAGAAAATATTTTCTGTTATTGTCCAAATCATCTGAAACGACTCATCTTGGTTCTTTCTGGAAAGAAAGCATTTTCCCGATCTTCGCATTGCCCTCGTCAAAGTTTCTTTCTCTGGAACTGGAGCTAGGTATTTTTTAACCCTATTATATTTGAGGTAATCCTCTTCCTGAGACTCGTGATTCTATAGGTCCTCTCCTCGCTTTCAAGTATTCTTCTCTAGAGGATTTTACACGAGCAGAAGGAAGGGTATTGTATTTGGGCGGACCAGCTTGAGTGAGCCATGATTCAGAGGTAGAGATCCTGGGACAGTCTTGCTGGATCCAGCAGAGAGTATGTCCTACGCAAGTTTAAGTAGGTGGAAAAATTTTTTTTGGTCAGGTGCAGAGATGGGAAGAAGATGCCAGAAATAATATTTTGGAAACAACTAGTATTTATTTTTAGAAATAAATGATAGGAGTTTTGATGTTACAGACCAGGAAAGCATGTCCAAGTAATACACACATTTCCCTGTTAACTCATTCATCATCCAAAATAATATCCTATGAAAAAATCTCGGTTGTGGTGGTTAAATAAAAATGGACCTGAGAGGTTCAGGTAGTAGGGTCTGCTTGCTTTTTGCTGGATTCACTCCCTTGCAGTCTGTGCGCAGGAAGGGCTATGTCCCTGCCACAGGGGCTCTTTACTTTGCAAGTAGTTTCAGAGCCATCAGCTTGACCCAAAGGAGGAGTTGGCTGCGAGTACAGAGCCCAGCTAAGGTTTTATTTACCAGCACACTGCTCTTCGAGAAGTCATTCCAGGGCTAGGTTCTTCAGCTTCCTCAGGGACACAGAATATTCTTAGATGACTCATGCAAGCCACCCTCCTTATGTCATCTTTTATTTTAATGCACTGTGAGCCCTCCACCAAAGCGGCAGTGATAGCCAGTCGAGCAACAGGACCTTCGAAAGAACCCTTAATCTAGGCCTTGGCTTTTTAGCCTTGCTAGCTATTTGTTCCTCCTTGACCAGTTTGAAGTTCATTCTAGTTTTGCTATAAAGGGTTCTACCGGTCTCTTTTTTAATTCCTAAGCGATAAAGTTAATCATCATTTTTAGTTTTTAAATTCTGCTCGTTGCCTTAAATTTGTCCTCTGGTTTAATATGTCTGATGAATCAGGGGTACAAATTATTAGTCTCAGTTTATAAAGTGGGAGACGGATACCCCGAGGAGTGACCTGATGTGTTCTGAGAGTCACAAAACGTGTGTGTGGTGGAGCATGTCTGAATCTGAGGCTTGTGCCCTTAACCTTTGTGTCGTCTCATGGCATACATGCTCCAGAGTGGCTAAGGGACAACCTCCTCTTCCATGTTTGTGGATCCTGGAATCTTCCAAAGGAAGGCCACGTTCTTATTATTGATTGGTATTTGGACCTTAAGTTAATAGATATACAGATAGTGTTAAATTAGAATAGAATAGAGTGAAATGAGAAATTGTGCATTTGGTTTTTAATAGTTATGGCCATGGAGAGGAGAAGAGATTGAAGAGTCATGGAAGGCTTCTTGGCGGAGGTGGGGCTCAGGCTGGGCCTTGAAGGATGAGTGAGTTTTGCACAGGTGGAAGCGCATTCAGGGTGGGAGGAGGATCGGAAGTAAGCAGACATGCAGAAGGAGGAATCCTGGGACACACAGAGAGCGGTCTGGCTTCCGCAGAGGATGTGTGTTAGTGAGAGGACAGTTGGTGAGGTGAGCAGAGGTAGAGCGAGACTACAGTGGTACTTAGCTACCAGAAAGAGGTCTTTAGATTTTAGAAATGCAGGTTGAGCAGGGAAGACCAGCAGCAAGGTCTCTCTTTTGGAAGCAGGAGGGTACTTTTGAACTATAGCTGCAGTGAGCTAGCGTCTATAGTCTTCGAGAATGAATGTGCATTAAGAATAGTCATGAGAGGGACGCCTGAGTGGCTCAGTCGGTTGGGCCTCTGCCTTCGGCTCGGGTCATGAACCCAGGGTCCTGGGATCGAGTCCCACATGGGGCTCCTTGCTCAGCAGGGAGTCTGCTCCTCCCTCTGTCTGCTGCTCCCCCTGCTTGTGCTCTGTCTTTCTCTCTGACAAATAAATAAAATCTTAAAAAAAAAAAAAAAGAATAGTTATGAGAGGTAGTTACCCCCTTTTAAGATGCCCACATAGATTATTCTTTTTGATTACAAAAGTAATAACTACTCATAATTAAAGAACAGCTTTATGGCCGTACATAACCTAAAACGTAAGAGTCACCCGTGATGCCAGGCTTTTGTTTCAGTACCTGAAATAATCTCTATTCACAGTCTGCTGTAGAGTCATCTAGGTGTTTGTTGTATGCATATTCAAACGCAGGTTCTGTTTTAATTTTTTTTCTTTACAAAACTGGGACCATAATATGTAAACTATGTTTTTGCTCTCACTCGATAGATTCTATCATTACTTAACTCACACTGTATTTTAAAATATGAGGGTCTATATCTAAAAAAACAAAAACAAAAATGATTCCCCTTCATATAATAAATATCGGATATTTAGAAGCTTCAATTACTTGTGTGTTTGTGTGATATGTGGTTAGGACGGGATTCTCAGAATTAGATAAGGCCTTTAAGGGTTTGCCAATCAAAACTCCATTAATTGTGTTCATTTTAAGGCTCACTCATTGTCTAAAAAATTTCTTAAGTTTTTTTCCTGCTGCTTGAGGCTTAATACATTTGAAATATTGGCAAATTGTCCATAAGTTAAATGACAAAATCAAGATTACAGACTGTCTAGACTGTTCTGAGTGTGAGCTATAATGAGATTTTGCTAGGTGATAAATATAAAATATGCTGGGTAGCTTCTGACCCTCATATTTTCTTCCAGTACTAGACTTGCCAAATATTCTTACAATTGTTGCTTATCATATCTGTCTCCCCAGCTAAACTGTGTGCTCTCTGAGGTCAAGGACTGTTTCAGATCCCTAGCGCTTGGCAGGCCATTCAATAAATATTTGTTAATTTGAATTCGAGCAGCAAAATGAACCACACACCAGGAGAACCTACAGAACAATAGTTTCTATGTGGAAAAGCCTGGGACTTTCAGTGACTGTGAGCTCAGTTGTGCCGCATAATGTTTGGAAAAAGCCGATGGAATTGGGCTGCGTGTATATGGTGATGTGCTGTCCTACCCTGTTGCACATTTTCGTGGTCACACCTGTCTCCTCCAGTTAACTAACTTTGGCCTTCTCCCCAGTGACAGCACCATATCCCTTTCAACTCTCTGTAACCAAAGTGACTCATCTCTTTTCTCTAAGTGGCCAAGAAGAGGGAGCACATGCCTTACTTGCTGCCACCTCTTGAGAATATTTCTGCTTCCCTCATGTAATGGTCCTTTTCAGGTCCCTGCTCTCTGCTTATTTCCTCCTCCCGATATTCCGGAATGTTCTTTCACTTTTCTCAGTGAACTCAGTGCCATGTTCACAGCTTTCCTTTTTACTCCAACCATGATCATCGTGCTCTTGAATTCCAGTATACCAGACTCAGTGATAATGACCCAACAAAAGTCGGTCTCTTCAGGTAGAGGGACTTACCTCCTTCCTGACTGTGCTCCAACCATCATTCCCCTGGCCTGAATTTCACCCTAACTGCTTCACCTCCAGCATCTCAGGCTCTAAATTCTCTATGACCAGGATGCCTGGCTGTCTCAGTGGGTTAAGCATCTGCCTTCGGCTCAGGTCATGATCCCAGGGTCCTGGGATCGAGCCCTGCGTCGGCTTCCTTGCTCAGCAGGGAGTCTGCTTCTCCCTCTCTCTCTGCCTCTTCCCCTGCTTGTGCTCTCTCACTCTCTTGCTCAAATAAATAAATAAAAGCTTTAAAAAGAAAGAAAGAAAGATTCTCTGTTACCTCTCTACCCATCCCAGGCCACCGGTACCCATTTCAGAGGGGCTTTCCCCAGCATCCTGTGTCTCTAACTTGCCAGACCCGAACCCTAAGGAACCCTCACTCCACTTCCTCTGATTTTAGCCAGTCTTCCTGTCTCCAATGCCAAGCATTTCCAATCTGTTTTCGAGGTTATCTTTGTTAACCACAAATCTGATTTACTTTTAAGGATAAATTTGAGCTTCTTCAGATTTCTCCCTTTACAACGCCAGTTTCCCTGCAAGGATACCAGTTTTTCTCCTGAGTGAAGGAGCCGGGAATGGAGTCACGACCACTGTGTTCGAGGTCTCTTACCTGCCCCACAGCTAACCGTGGATAAATGGTGGGGGTGGCTGTGTAGTTAGTAGCTGTGGCGATCACAAATGATTGTACCGTGCATTGTGATTTTACGGTTACTCTGTTTTACAGTTATTTTAAAATTTTGCCCGTGGGTAAGTGTTTAATTAGAAATCCAGAGAGGGGAAGATGAGGAAATCCACTTCCACCTTGCATGCAAGCAGGAATAATGCCACCAAGCTGTCCGTTAGAAGAGACCACAATTGTGATAACTAAATCAAAGGCAGTGAATTTCCCAACTAACACATTGAAAGTGGTAAGTCCTGTATATCATTATGTCAGTAATAAGGTCATTTTTGCTAACACAGCTACAGGGTTACCTATGTAGTGAAAGACTAGAAAACATCACTCTTTAACAAATTTAATTCTGTGTGAGAGATTTATTTTTTTCTCTTTATTCTTTCTTCAATGGCTTCGTTTTTACATGCCTCTCTACCCCTGTAGCTTAACAAAAAGGTTTATAATCCTTTTCACTATATTTCTCCCTCTTCTAATTTTCTGGGATATTATCTAAAATCAAGTTATGCCTCGGGAAGAACGTTGAGAGCAGAGATGTTCACCTACCATGTGTTGCCAGAGCAGCAAAGAGTTTGAGAACTATAGCATGGAGGTGTGGACGTTCTGGGCAGGTCAAGGACAGGCTTAAGATTTAATTTATTTATGTATTTATTGGCCATTTTTTAAACTGAGAGAAAGCAAAAAAAAAAAAGTGTGAGAAAGAAGTTTTGTAAACTAATATACTGAGCAAATTGGTGGTTTGCTTACTAATAATCATCATAAGCCCAATAAAAGGAGGTGACTCTACTTGAGCTGGCCCCATAAAGCCACATAAAGTTAAGTGCCCAGACCCTCCCTGCAGACCAGGGAGAGCGGTTCTGGGCTTCTGGTGTGCAGAAGGGGCGTGAGGGTCCCTGAGACCCAACAGGTCAGCACCATCCAGTGACACACGGAGCCTGTCCCAGGTGTGCCTGGGCATTCTGGTGACGGCCATGGCTCCCCTCAGGCACTCACACTCAGGGGAAGCACCCGAATGGCCCAGGGAACCTCTTCCCCAGCTTGTAACTGTTTATTTTCAGTGGAACTTTGGAAGCGTGCTACGGTCCTGGAATGGAGTGTTGACTCTTCTTTGTATCACAGGGTTCATTTTAACTGAGCAAAGCAACTGGAGCTTGTGAAAACTGGGGGCAAATGATCTTTCGGGAGACTAGTTCTCTGTATAGATCCTCTTTAACAGTCCGCACGGGAAATGTTGGGCCCCTGAGTTGGAGGTCCGGCTTGACAGCTGCTAAAGGCCCAAATCCAGGAATCCATCCACACAGTAGCCCATGAGACACCCACTGGTGCAGCCTTTGGCGGGGGTCCTATCCACCACCCTCTCTCCTGAGTGTGCTACGATAAACCATTTACCTTCCCCGAGCCTCCAGTTCTCATATGTAAAATACTGATGATGCTTCCTTTGTGGGGTTATTTCAGGGATCAAGTGAGATAACATATGGAAATGCTTTCATATTCTAAGTTACTGTAAGAATATTAGATCATATTAAAGTAGTAGAGTAGAAGCAGATTTCTTGTCAGTTTATAATCAGTTGTCATCATCCAGAGATGGATGAGGATTTTTTCTTTTTTAATAAAACGGGAAAAAAATTTTCATGTTTGCCTTAGAAGCTGAATGAAACATCTTTACATCACGAGCTGTTTCTTGGGAGTCTAAAATAATTCAGTGTTTGGAGCATGGTGTTTAATCTGGAGCCCTGTTGATCTAAATTTATTTGAACTTTGGGGCTTAATTGAAACCGTCCACACAAGGAGGTCCTTAGCAGTGGATGACCTAACGGGCTGGTGAAACACACTGATAAGTCCCGGTGTCAGACATCATTAGTATTGTTATTACTGGCTCTAATCAATACATATCTTTAATTAATGATAACTGTTGTTTACGGGATGTCTATTGAGTGAGTACTTTACAAACGTCATTTCATTTCATTTCATCCACACAGCAGTCCCATGAGACAGGAACTTCCGTAACTAGCTTCCTCCTGTTTGCAGAAGGAGGAAAAACGGCTTAAGAACGGTCGGGGTCACTACCTGACAGATTTGGGATTAGGATGCAGGTCCACCTGACTCCTGTCCCTTATGTCACACCATTTCCCTAAACCAGTTCTTAGATGTATTATTTTTCCCTTGGAAAGTCTGAAAAGGGGGAGCTCTCGGAGCCCCAGGAAAGGGCTCTGTGTTTTAAGTACTAAAACCATTCTTGGATATGACCTTCTGCAGTTTGATTCTGCAATCGCAGTCTCAGCCTCCAAATCTCTTGAAAGAACCAATGTACCCAGCTTATACTCACTCGCCACTTACTCTTTTCTTAGATGGCTGGAATCTACGTTCTGCCTTCAGCCTTTCATCGAAACCACTCTCATGAAGGGACCTCCTACGGCTAACTCCAGGGATATTTTCTCTGGGAAAGAGTCAG
>NW_024424119.1:35249825-35264648 GCF_017311325.1 Ursus maritimus
ACACCTGCCACCGCCTCCTTCTCCTCCCTCTCCCTATCTGGCACCCCTGGCAGTGTGACTCTGGCCCCTAGCACAGTAATGAAATGGCTTGCACAAGGGTTGACGACGACTCCAGACAAACAAGTCCAAGGCCTTTGCTCCTGCCTCATCCTTCTTTTTTTGGCCGTGGCATTTAAAACTGCTGACTTTCCTCCCAGGGGAATTCTCCCGTCGTTTGGGACCTGCTGTCTCTTTCAGGCTCTCCTCTGGCCTCACTGGTAGTGCCTTGTCTTTACTCTCTTTTCACCGCTCTTCCTCCAGCTGCCAAGACACAGACCTTGGGCAGGTCCTCCGCCCTCGTGGTCTCGTCCTTGGAGCTCCCCCTTCACAAACACGTGGAATCAACTCACTATTTAAATGATGCTGCCAAAATCTCAGCCTCCAGCCCTAACCTGTCAGGTTCAGGTCCAAACCTTCTTTTCCGTCTGCTTCTCACCTTCTCTCCCTGGTGGTCTCACACAACCTTCACCTCAGAGGTCCTGAAGGGAACTCCTTACCTTCTTGTCCCTCTACCAGCGCTCATGATAGCCTGCTGGACTCGTCTGCGTCTTCAGGTCTCAGCCCATGATCCATCAGCCGCTCAGCTGCCCACAAAGTCCTGTTGTCCCCTGTCTCCTGATGTCCTCTCACCCCCCGCATCCCCTCCTTCCCACACCGTCTCTTATCCAGCAGCCATCCCTATACCCGCGCCACCTACAAACTCCTCCCTTCATCCACTCCATGCACGGTTGAGTCGCATTATTCTCCTACTCCAAAACTGTAACAGCTCTACGTAGCCTGTTTTAAAAAAGTTCCCACCCTCAACATTCTCCATGCTCCTCCCCAGCTGCTTCTCCTGGCCTCCGTTCCCACATGTCCACACCCTACCTGTCCTTCAGAGCCGTGTGCAAATTCCTTCACTTCCATGATGCTTCTCATGATGTCCCCGATGTGCTAGCGCTTCCTTCTCTGAAATCCTCTGGTGCTGTGGCCTGCCTCTCAGGGATGCGGGTGGTCCATCCTGCCAACTCTGTAGTATTGCCAGAAAAGGAGTTCATTAGAGACAGGGTTTTTGTCCTGCTCGTCTTTATATTCTAAACATCTGGCGTACGGTTACTTTCTTCTGAGAGCAGTTGTCCTATAAATGTGAAATGAAAGTTGTCCTATAGTAGCTGTTAAATAGTTTGAAGCAGGAAACCTAGATTTAAATTTTTTTCTCACTGCAGAGCCTCATTGTCTTCCAGCCATTCTGCTAACAACAGATCGAAATACCCTCGGGCATTTGCTCTTTTCTTTGGGGGCTCACTCATTTGCGGTGTGTGCTATAGTAATCTCCCCTAACAACCTGAGAGCTCTTGAAATAAGAGATCTGGTGATCTTTGTATCCATCAAAAACTCAACATATAGTAGTTGTATTTGTTATGAATAAACAAACCATTTATATAAAGCTAACAAATCCAGAAGAATATTGGATCACATATTTTGACCCATCGAGTTGAGTCTAAATGAATGCAAGAAAATATGTGTTGTGTCCTTGGCTTGACACGGGGCTAAAACTAAGGAGTAAAATACAGATCTAGAAACGTTTTGGATGTTGCAGAGGCCCTGTTTCGGGAACACAGACCACAGGATTTGGGCCGACACTACCACGTTTCTCGTCTTTGCCAGCATGTGGACATACCACTTGGTTTTCGCTTCCTTGTTAGTTTTTTGCACGTGAAGGGCTGGTAGGGAGCAGAAAAGGTAGCCTGTTGGGTTTCTGTCTTTCCTTCCCATAGGTAGGGCCATAATCTATTCCAGATGTCAGTGTCGTACATTCAGTAGAAACAGTAGGAACTGAATTTCTACCTGCTGGTAGAACCCAGAGCAGAAAAGGTACCACATAGGTGTTTTCTACTTAACAAAACAAAGTCCGTGGGGTCACAGGCTGCTACTGATCTCCCCTCTGCAGGAGGGAATGTGCACAAGTTGGTTTTTCTCCCAGTGGAAATGCATTTATCCCAAGCTGCCTTTGCCATCCGAGGTCATTGGTCAAGGGCCAAGGGCCGTAGGTGCAATTTAGAGAGACAGAAAAGGTAAAAATGTGCAGCCTCTATCTCACCTGGTTCCCGCTTAAAACCCTCCAGGGGCTGTCTGCTTTGCTTTCAGAATAAATTCCAGGCTCAGCATGAAATTGTTTTCTGGGCCCCATGTTTCCTCTGGTGTCGTTCCTCACCCCATGCCCCAGCTGCGTGCTGTGCGGCAGCGACGCCGGGTGCCCGGTAGCACCTGCTATCCTGCAGGCCTTGCTCTTCCTTTTTCCCGGCACGCCCTTCTCCGCCTATTTTCGCCCTTCCTCCTCAGTATTCCATTCACTTGGCTAATTCCGACTCATCCTTGAAAACTTGAGTAGTTTCCTCCAGAAACCTTCCTGTCTGGCTTAGAGGCCTCCTTTGTGCTCCTTCTAGATCTTTGAGCGAGCTCTCTTTAGTGACCCAGCACTGATCCTACTCTGCTCTGTCTTTCCATCTCCCCCAAGACCATTGGCTTCTTGAAGGCAAAGGTCATCATTTTGTGATTGGGTCCTCCAGAGTATGGCAGATTCCCTTGCACACTATGGGCACTCAAACAAGTGATATGAGTGACTGAATCTAGAAGTGTTGGTGTTCACAGTGCCACACACTGGCCACGGCGCTCAAAATGCCGAGACGTATAGACGCGTGATGGCAGGGCTTCTTCTCGGTAGGAGCCCTTAGGTTTCTCATACTGAGTACCAGCCAAAGACTCCAGGCTCAACCAAGCACAGGTTCCCAAGCAAGCTTAGATGCCCTCATTAGTCATGAAATTAAATCCAAGATCCATGCAAGCTGAGAAATTTGAGACAGAATCCCTCTTAGCCACTAGGGAAAACTGGATACTCAAGCAGTACACATCACAATAGATCAGGTGGCAAGAAGTGCTGTCCAGAGGGGAACAAGGGAAAGAGGAGGGAAGGACAGGGGCTGCAGCGTCAGGTGGGATGGTTTGGGAGACGGTCCGTGATGACTGCCACACCTATAAATTGGATAGCCAAGGACCTTGCTCAAAGCTGGAGGTGAGCTTGAAAAAAAATTTTTTTGAAAGGAAGTCAACCCCAGAAGGCTTGCCAGAAAAGTGTCTAAAGTTTGGACATGAAATTCGCTCCGACAACTCTTTTTGCAGCAGGTTGATTTGTGACCATGCTGTGTGCATTGTGACCCGACAAAATGGGGCGAATCATGGAGTCTGTGGTGTTATTCAGGTCAAGCCCTGCCTTTGAGCCGAATCCAAGCCCCACGATCACTCCCCTCCCCGCCGCAGCCATCTCCACCTTCCAAATAAGCTGGTGGGTTGTTGCCAGAAGTAGCAGTGCAGCTGGCTCTGCCCAGAATCAGTCAGTCAGAAGCTAGCTGCCGAGCTCCTACCACGTACCTGGAGCTGGGATGAATGTTCGTTACATCTGTTTAGAGCAGTGGAAGAGATGCCCGCGCCACTCCGTCCTGCAGTCCGGTTAAGGAGACCAAATTCTTGCATGGATAGAAAACACTCCGTAAACACTAGAAGGCAATTTATAATTCAGTACAAAATTATGTGATGTCAACTTTAATTGCTGTGGAACGGAGACCCTTAAAGCCCTGCTTTGTGTACCAGGCGCTACGCTTCCCACGCTGGCCTCTACTGCGCACCGCACGCACCGTGATGTTTGCCAGTGTCATGGTCTCCACTTGACACGGGAGGAAGCAGAGGTCTTTGTAACTAGTTGTCTCCATAGGGTTCCCAGGGGGCCTCAATATGCCTCTGGAACCTCTTTTCCAGTTGCTCCCTTGGTTTTCCCATTTCAAGGTCATGGTGAAGATCAGCAAGAGACCTCATAAGAAGCCCTTGACACAGGTGCTAGCCCAAGAGTTGGTGGAGACAGTAGAAGGTGACCCTGGATCTCACCACCTGTCCCTCTGCCTTCTTGGAGGCTTCTGCCCGACACCTGAGCCCAGCCCCACTGAGCAGGCGGTTTAGAGCGGGCAAAAGAGCTATTCTAAGGGAAGAGCCTACTGCTTTAATGGTGATTAAAAAATGTAGCTTAACCCAGAGCCAGGATTTTCTTCCACGGCATGGGAATAGGGAGAAAGAAAAGGAAGAACGGTAGGAAACCCACCGGGTGTGTTGGTTAGGACACTCCCGCTGCTGGGCGACAGTTTCAGAAAAACTCTGTGCTTTGAAGTGTGGCTGCTTGTTCTATTCTTGATAAACCATTGCCTTTCTCACCTGATTTCCATATCATCACTTAGAGCTCTACACGGATCTAAATATATATGCTTATACTCAAATGTGTTCTTTTCTCCTGATTGCCCAATCTTTGAAGAAACCGCTACAATTGTTCCTGCCCGGGCTGACTGCACTGTTCATAGCAAGCCGTCCATTGTGACCAGCTCCTTGAAGTCACTAGGCATCTTCCTTCCAGTCAGGTCTTGAGGAGGAAGCTCTGTGGCCTTGCCCACGGCCCGTGAGCTCTCAATGCCATCTGAAGTTGCTAGCAAGCTCTCTACAGTTGAGGCCAAGCCACTGATATAAAGAGGCTTTTGTACTCCAAGTTTTGCGTTGGATTTTCAGTGTGGTAAAGACGTCCGTATGATCTAAACGAGCTGCGGGAGGCATTACTTCCTCATCACACAATTCAAGAGTCACAGGTGAATTTTGCATTTGGTATTGTAAGAGCTTCTCAATTAACAATGGCAGATGCCACCCAGAGTTTCCTCCCAAAAAAAACATTAGAAAAAGGCTCCTTTACCACACGTTCATTCGTTTCCCGACAAATTTCCAGCCTGCTTCAAGGAGGCTTTTTAAGAACACACACTTTGAGTTACAAATAACATTTAGTGCAGAAGGAATACCTACGATGTTTGCTAATGACTGTGGCAGAAAAGGAACGTGTTTTTGAAACTGGGGCACACAGGAACCCCAGGTTCTCTTCCTGTTTCTCCATGGACCGGCCGGGGAACAGGAAATCATCTTGTCTCTATTTTACCAAACCGCCAGAACTCTTTATGCAAAATGCCTCTTCTGTACGCTATGTACCTGGGATGAGAGTGAGCTCCCGATAGAGAAAAATTGGTAGAACAGTTTATACGGTGAAAATGTAGTGATAATTGTGTGCAAGGAATCCATGAATACCTTCTCATGGATTGCAGAGGGCTCCATTTTCATGCCGTAGTTGACTGTAAAAGAGTAACGTCCCATTCAGTTACACCTGTGTATCTTACAAACCTCTGTGCGCATCCCTGGTGGAAAAAAGGAGGATAGAGTTGCATATGGAATCCACTGAAGTGGCTCCCAGGTAGTTTAGACTTAATAGCCGATTTAGGGTCAAAAGCAGAAATCATGCCTTTGGCTTCTTGGAATGGCGATGGATTATGAAATTCATGCCATCCAAACTCTCAAATGTTCCAGAAGCCATTCTCCAAGTAATTAAAGAAGATCCAGGCTTGTTTCAGTAAAAGTGGGTCCGTGTTTCAATGGGAAGCCTCTGTCAACCTCAGTGTCCCAACAAGAGCGTGCCATTTGGTTCATTGGATTTTCCTTTTAAATCTGGACTTCTAGAGCACTTTTTTCAGTTAGAACTCTTTTTGGATCTTAGTAACATGTTTATTGAGCACCTGCTTTAGGCCAGACCATCTAAGTTCTGGGGGATATGAGCTTTAAAGAAGTTACAGATGCATGGATAGATGGATGGATATCCTGTTTGCAAAGAGATCCTAGTTTGGCAGAGGCAGAATAAATTAACCCCAGTGCCCCATCTTGAGCATGAGTAGGAATTTTAATAATTGTATCTAGAAAGATCAAGGAAGATGTTTATAGTGATGGCAAATTTGAACTGAGTTGGGTTTTGAAAGATGGTAAAAGTTGAGAAGGCTGAAAAGTAGAAGAAAGGCATTGCAAGACTGAATGATGCGGTGAAGGCAAAGCGCAGTGAATGTTCGGAGCCTTCCGTGTGGCTGACAGGCAGCAGTGTGGCTGTGGGGTGGGGTAGGTCTGGGACGGTACGGAGGGCGGGAGCACCAACAGTGCAGTTTGGATCTTTTCCTGTAAGACATGGTGAAGGGCATGTTTGCTTTTAGAAAAGAAAGGAATCTTAGGAGGAGAAGAAACTTGAAATAGAATGCCTGTCAGGAACATTTTGCAGTGGAAGCTAATGCACTAGCCACACGGCCCGAACCAGAGCCGTGGAGTAGTGAGTGGATCACAGAGGAAGTGCCGTTCAGAAGGTTGAAGCAGCAGGGCTTTCCACTCATTGAGCACAGAGACCGAAAGAGAGAAATGAATTGAGGATTTGCTCTAATTTTGTTGACTGGGTGGATGGCGATGCCATTTGCAGAAAACCACAGCGAGACAAATGGTTCTGTCCCCCAAGTCTAGGGCCTGGCGAACTGCAAGTCTTGAGACCCTTGCAACGAACTTCGATAGGATGGGACACTAACTCTCAAAAAGAGAAGATAGCCCCCCCTTTTTTTTTTCTGTTTTTGTCATTTTGAAGACTAATTTTTTGTTTTGTTTTTTTTTCTCATCTATTCCCTGATCATATTTCAAGGTTTTGTTTTTACTCATCAGAATGACAGGAAGTTTTCAAAGTGTGTTTCCTTCAAGTTTGGCCTCAACCTTATTTTCAGGATTAGCCGTTTGTTTTTCCATTTGCCTCCATGACAACCAAGCCCAGAATTCCTATATATAGTCATGCAGCGCCCATTGTCCCCCTGACCATTGTAGCATAATCTTGTGCATCCAAGCCAGAGAGCTCCACTGATGATGGAAGATGAGGAGGTGCCGGAGTCCTTGGCCTGGAGATTTTCAAGGCATAATCAAAAGAAGGAAATAAAATAGCGTGGCTGCCTCTAGAGATTTATGTTCCCCTTTAGACACTATCCAGGAGGAGTTGAAATGGCTCGTGTTCCATAGCTTAGTTTCTAGCACGATTTTCTTCTGGAGTGGCCCACAGATAGAGAGCATTTTTGAGACCCTTCAAAGGAATCGCTTGGAAAGTCGCATTGATGGTTTGTAGTTGGAGGTGTTCTTCTGGATGCCAAGTTCTGCTCTGCGTTAATAGCATGAAGTACACAACCGGTATCTTGAGAAACAAAGGGCGTTCAGGAAAGTCTCAAAAGGATTCAGATAGAACCTAAGAAAACTTATTAAATAAGTAAACTTTTGGGGTCTGTGAATCACCTTCACAGTGTATTGTTTTCATAACTTACAATGATAGGTGGTGGTTGGATGGATAGACGGACAGGCAGGCCTGGATTTAAGAAAGTTGTCCACAAATTCAATCCAGCCAGATTTTCATAAGTACCTTTGTTTCCTAAGTACCTTTCTTTATGAAAGGACTGTGAGTATCTGTGGCTGTAAAAGCGTGTGAGGTCCCGTTCCTGCCCGTCTGAAGTGTAAGCTCCCCAGGGACCCTTGGTTTTTTTCACTCATGTATCCCAAGTGGTTAGAGGTACCTGGTACATAGGAGCCTCTCAAATAAATATTTTCCGAATTAATAGAGAATTGGGAGCAAATATAGACTGATACAGTAGAGACTCTATTATTATTTGATGGAATCAATACCTACCTTCCCAGTTAGAAGTGAAAGTTCCTAAATGCAGGGAATCCTTTTTAAAATGCGTTATGCATTTTATTTTCACCTGCAAAATAGATTCATTCACCAGGATTGTGGTGTAAGGTCAAGTGTACGTATTGGAGTCCTTCAGTTGAAGTTCCCCATTTCCTCTCTTGCATAAACCACAGGCACCTACACTGTGTCATGTGCTACTTCCAGATCCAGTTTCTTTTAAGTAGAGTGGTAATTTAGACATTTGTGGAACAGTCTTAGAGCACAGTCCTTCTAGATTTTTATGTTCTCAATCTTTTATAGTTGGTCTTGCCAAAACATAATTTGACAGAAATTTTTTTTTAGCAACTTGACTTTATCAAGTCTTTCCAAAGCGTTCAATGTAGCTTTCATAGAAATGACACTTTGTGCCCATATTTCATCATTTTAGGTCATATTAATTACATCGACCAAGTTCAGTAGCAAATATAACAGGTAAAAAGAGGTCTGGGAGCAAATCCAGTGGGTTGTTGTTAGCATGAGCTCAACTGTTGGAAGCAGGAATGGATGGGCCTTTTGGAGGGTGGCCCGCAGCACCAGCCCAGACAGGACTGCCATCGGTCTTCTTGGGTCAGGATGTTTGAAGGTCAGAGGCATTGATCTGGCTAGATGTGATGGTAGAGATTGCTTAGGGGAACATGGGAGTGTAATGTGAGGTGTAATGAGATCAGGGCGAGAATCCCGATGTGCCTATGCAGACAAAGCCCCGAGGAGAGCAGCATCCTCTCTGGATTGTTGGGAAAAATCATCACAGGTGACATTTCAGCTGAGCTCGGAAGGATGGGTAGGTATTTGCCAGACAAAAAGAGGAGGAAGAGCACTTACTTGGTAGCCCTGGTCAAGGACTCCCAATGGTGAAATAGGCAGAATGTGCAACTGGGAATTGGGAACGAGCTAGAAGTGAGGCTGAACTCCTGCTCTGGAGCCACACTGAAGAGCTCTGCGTGCTGCACTCAGGAATCAAGGTCTCGCCTTTGGGCACGGCGGCATCATCCTATCCTAACCATGTGAGATAACGTGTGGCCTGTAGGTCTGGACTAGAACAGATATCTGAGGAAGGACGACCGGACAGGAGGCTGTTCGAGCTGCCTGTGCAGGATATGAGGGCCTGAATGAACAATGGGAAGGGGAGGCTAGAGAGGGAAGTGGTTGGAGCGGAGTGTGACACAGGTCTCTAGGACGGGGTACTTGGCTCAAGTGCTGCTGCCAAGGGCAGTTGGGAGGAAGAATCTCGCAGCGGAAACTGGAACGAAGCGGTGACCCATTCACTGACATTCAGACACGTGGGCAAAGGAGGAAAACAGCAAAAGGAGAAGTGTGGGCAAAGAGGAGGTGGGTCTTCAGCGCCTTGGGTTTAAGGAGTCTGACATCTTTTTTCAGCATTAGATGAAGACTCAATCATCTCAGAGCTAGCTGGGTTTCTCATGGAGGCAGGATTCTCTCGTCCCCACAGATACCTGGGTCACTAGAACAGACGTGAAAACACATAGGCTATTTTTGTCTTTTGCCTACGTTTATTAGCAGTTGTGTGCAAGAAGTTGCATGGCATTCCAGAAGTTTCCTGGCTGTTAAGTAAAGTAGGTCCAAGCAGAGATCACTGGGTGGACTAGTCCAGCCTGAGGCATTGGTGGCTGTGAGAAGCCACTAGAATTTTTCAGAAGCATTGGGGAAGGCTTTTCAAGGCAATAGTCTGTCCCTTTTTGAAACAGAACTTGTTTGGGGGTGCTGAGCTGGAGACCACTGGGCGTGGATAGAGGCCCCTGGTCCATATGTAGGCAAAGCAGTGTCTCCCTTTGGTCTGTGGTGGCCCTACAGCTGGCTGTCACCTCAGGAATTAAATTACATCTTTAATTGCTCTCTTGTTAGATGTTAGTGTGCTCTTCTCCAGTTTCCTGTGACTTCTTGACTGGAAATAGTGGGCTGTATTTCCACCATTTTGGGGTCCCATACTTTGGATATTTATAATCCTTGCAGTTAAATTATCCACAGGTAGTATTCTATTTCTGGTTCCTTCTACTACCAAACTTGAGTTCCTAAATCACCTGCTTTTCTAAAGAAAATTACAATTCAGGCATTATTTTGAACTGTCTGTATTACTTCAGAAGATTTTAAATTCTCCCTCATGCAGTCTACCCCGGTCTCAGGTGTACGTATTTTTCCGTTCAGAGTCATCCTCCGATCTTCGTTCCTTCTCCCTTTCGGAATTAAGTGGCGTTTTCTCATTGTGAATAAGAATGGAGTTATTTCACTTCTATTTATGACTTAAGATGCAAGTGTGGTGAATTGAACGTTCCAGCATCTTCATGTCTAGTGTTGACTTCATTCCTAGTTATTCGTGGGCACTCAAGGTTCTCTTGACACTCTCCTCCTCCTCCTTCCAGCATTCCGTCAGTCACCACGTACCGATTTTGCTTCTTCTCCACTAGCTCTTTGTGGTTGCCTCTGTTAAGACGTTTATGTCTTTGCATTCATCACAGTCAGTTATTTATGTGTCCATCTGAGACGGGGAGCTGCTGGAGGGCAGGAACCAAGTCCTGTGCCCCAGAGCTGAGTCTCCTGTTGACTTAGATGCTCAGTAAATATTTGCTGAACAAATGGAGATAACTGGAGCACCCCCCCCCCGGCACCCCTAATTTGCTTACCTAAGGTCCTTTGTCTTTTATTTTCTCCTGCTACTTGGTTCCTGCTGACCACAGAGCCTGCCTCCCAAAGCCTGCAGGAAAATCTAGCTCAAATAGAATTAAGTGTGGTTGCTGGCGCCAAGATCCTTCTGCCACTTTTGTACCTTCGCTCACATCCTCTCCGTGGAGCTGCAGAAAATTGAGAATTGATCTCCTCGTACAGCTTCCTTTTTGGATCAGTCAGTGTCTAAGGGGGCTGTCCTCTGCAGTGCCCACAATTTACTGGCCAATTGATTCTTACTCTTCCTTGTGTCTCCCTTAATCTTGCAATAGTTAAATTCTCCTGCTACTGTTCAGTTGTTCTCCTTGCCTCTTGTACTCCTTCAGTCAGTGGAACAAGTTTGCCAGACGTGGAGAAGGCCTGTGTTGTCGCAACAACTCTGCTCGCCCCCCCGCTAGACCCCAGCTCTGAGAAGATAGCCGTCGTGTCATCTTTGACTTTGACTCCCTAGAGCCCGCGCATAGCCTGGCACTAAGAGGGTGTTAACTACATGTTCATAGGGGCGCCTGGGTGGCTCAGTCATTAAGCGTCTGCCTTTGGCTCAGGGCCTGATCCCGGGATCCTGGGATCGAGCCCCGCATCGGGCTCCCTGCTTTGCTGGGAGCCTGCTTCTTTCTCTCCCACTCCCCCAGCTTGTGTTTCCTCTCTTGCTAGCTGTCTCTCTCTCTGTCAAATAAATAAATAAAATCTTTAAAAAAATACATAAATAACTACATGTTTGTAGCCTCAGAATATTCAAGAACACTTCATTCTGTCATGCTTATTATACTCCCAGAGTTCACTTGTTTGTCATTTGCCTTTATAAAATCAAATTTCTTGTGATTGTTTCTGTGCTGGCTAATTTTTAGAGAAAAAAGAAGGAAAAAAAAAAAAAACCCTTGAACTGATAGTCACCTGGTTTTGGCTGGCACTGTGGGAGATGGACTGTAGCAAGAAGGAATCTTCCATTTCTCCAGGATCATGGCTAAGTGAGAGTGCTGGGAGGTTTCATCTGGAATCCAGCCCTTTCCCTGGTTCAAAAGCCTGTCCAAGACCACCAGAAAGCATCCGTCTCCCATCCATGCACCTTTCTTTCCCAGCCAAATCCCACCTGCGGAATTTCAGAGCAGTGTTACTTTGAGGGCAATTTATCAGGCATCTATGAAAGCCTGGGCCGGTGGGTGTCAGATTCTGGGTATCTGCTGTGTTCTCCTGCATGGCCTGCTTATACATTTGTCTCCTGTATGATCCCATGTTTTTGTTTTTATAAAGCATCTTAAAATTTTGGATATTTTTTTTTTCCCTCATGAACCTTGCTTTATTTTTTCCCCCACATGCTCTGAAAGGCTTATTTTAGTGTTTTCTTTCACATCCTGTGTACTGTTCTCTGTTTTCATTTCTGTCTATTCTAATATTGTTTTCTCAACCATTTCAGTTTTTCTGCCACCTTTTCTCCTCTCTGCTATGTATTTATTGTTGATGGACCACTCAGATGTTCTTTCTCGTTCTTCTGACTTGTATCACGGGATCCAAGGTCACTACTGGGTACAGATACCTGATGGGCAAGACTCAGATTTTAGAGTCCGACGAACCGTTGTTCAAATCTAACCTCTCCCTCTTACTAGCCATATAACCAACCGCCTCAACTACCTGCTGGGTGAAATTGGGATGAGAACCTACAGTGCACACCGTTGTGGGAGTTAATTGCTAGCCGTTCAATAAATCCCAAACCCATGTCTGTAAGTACCATGACCGTACATGCTAAAATTCTAGTTTGATCCTGATTTTACAAAATAGTATTATTTTTATAGACTGTTTACAAAATGGATAGCTACCCATGACTTAGATTTACCTTACAACTATAGCTGTATCTGATAATTTGATTTCTAAAACTTTGCATATAAAGAAAGTCACAGGTCAGAGAATTAAACTCCTAGATGGCAGGCATGTCTCAGGGTTGGGATAGGAACGTAGGGACCAGCCTGGTGTCTGTTGTTGGTTCCACTGTAAGGATTACTGGCCATCCAGGTGATAAAGATAAGACCTGGGTGGCCACGTTGTGTTCAGTTTCCCCCTGGATTCACAGCCCTGTGCTTCCGCTGCTATATTTCTCAGTGCCCGCAAGCGTGGCTGTCGAAAGCATGGAGTTTTTTCACTTTCTATAAGCTCGGAATAAAGAAAATAGTCTTAATGATGATTTTTAACCTCCGTGACGGGTCCTTCACTACTGACAATCTGTTTGCCTTTCTAACCTGGGCACAAAAACGACCCTCTTCCTGTTCCTCAGGCTGTGCCTCGTGAACGAGCTGGAATGTTATGTAGCTTAGCAAGTGGGCTTTTTTAAGATCGGTGGAATCATACACGCTCACGTCTTTGTCACTTTAGTGCCCAAAGTGCTAAAATTGTACATTATTCACAAACTCCCAAGTGAGAGAGAATGAGAGAGACATAGTGTGTCTTGGCACCAGAGAGGAAAGTAAAGCTCTAAGAAGACCCAAAAAGTTGTAACCTGGGCGTTATTACAAATGTACCCTAAGCGGTGGGATTTGCCTATTTTTGTGAATAAACCTGTCCATCTGATTTTAACCAGGAAGAAAAAGGAATTCATAGCACGGTACATACGGCTGTTCCTTTTGCGTCGCCATTTACGAAGGAAGGGCGCTGAGCCCCCCTTTCTTGGAATGCTTTCGCTCACCACTTCCTGCATTTCTGTTTCTTCAAGTTTCATGTAACATATATATACCGAAGTTAAAATTTAGAATTCGTTTTTTGGGATGGATGGAATAAAATGCAATAGACCCTAGAGACAAGAAAAATGTGTTAAATCAAAGGAGACTCCCTCCAAGGGAAGGAGGGAGTCTCCCTAAGAGATTTGAGCAGGTGTGAAGTTGGGGCGGGTGGAAGGTAGGGGAAGATGAATTTACCTGGCTTATGATCAGAGTCTGAACAACGGGGTTCTTTACAATTCTGTAAAGGGGACCGAAGCTGTCGGGGGCCCGTGTCTGAGGTGACGACCAGCCTCCATGCTGGCCTGCAGGACTCGCCGAGTTGGGTGCTGGGTCTTGAAGGGAGCTGGAGGCTGCTTTTTGAGAAATGGGCCATTCCTTGGGACGCTCATTTTGGTGTCTGGGTAGATTGGTGGGCGGCAGAGAGCTCATGGGCAGCGGGACCCAGCTTCGGCCTTGTTGGTCCAGAATTTCCATCCTGCAGAGCGAAGAGCAAACAAGAGGACAGTGGCTTGTGGGGGATGCTGGCGGAGCAGTGCCCAACCCGCAGCTCAGGCCTGTGTTAACGAGAGAGGCTGAGTGTGTTTTGTGCTTCCTTGTGCGTGAGTTTTAAGCAGAAACTAGTCTTGAGAGCTTAAATAGAAAACATCTTGAACAATCCGTGCAGTGGTAAACAAACCTGCTACTGAAAGGAAGAATGAGAAGTTGACAATTGCATTATTGTGATCCTGAGTGGGTTCATCAGCTAGGGCTGAGGAATAAAGAAACCAGAGATAAAAGCCTTGAGTCAAATGAATTCGGTTGTGTCATTCCTTTCTTCCTTTGTCTTCAGTTTACACCTGGTAATGAACCCATGGAGGCTCGGAGGTATTGTTCAAGTGTCCTTTTGTTTTATTCTTGTGTGTGTGGCAGGTTTGTTTACAATTTCCAAAGGGGTTTTTCCTCCATCTTGAGGAATACGAATTGAGGAGGGGGAGGAGGAGAACAAGAAGGGAAGGTATTTTAGTATTTTGAAGACAGGAGGTGGCCTCACCATCAGGGAGGCTGCTCTGGTTTTGTTTTTCTTCTCAAAGAGGCCAACGGGTTGGATGGTACTGGTTTCATCAAATACGGGTTTTACAGAATTCCTCCATGTCCTGCCTCGGGGAATCGTGCTTTGGAAAATTAAGTGTCCATCAAATCAGGAGGAGGCTGGTACAGTTTCTATCCCCTTTCCCCCTTGCTTTTTGAAAGGCTTAAAAAAAGAGCCCTTTGTTTTCTTTTCAAGGAAAGTTGCACTGAAAGTCATCTGTGTGGTATTCACGGCCTCATCTGTGTCGGTCATAGGCAGCTGTAGGCTCTGCAAGACAATGTTGTCCGACGCGCAGCCTCAACGTTCAAAGCAGCGTGTTGGGAAAAGGTTCAAGCCCTTTCTCTCTCTCTCTCTCATTTTTTTAAGAAACCGAGATTTTGCCACCTCCCTTCCAGATCAGATTTCTCCACCACATGCCACTGAAGCTCCTCAGGGTCAAGATTTATGGCCGTCATTTCCGACATTTTCCTCCGCGTTGCAAACTTTAAAATACCTTTTAGGGAAACTTATTTGGAATTTCATTTTAATGGGATTTATGAATAAATCTCCATCTTAATGCTGACTAAGCTTTAAACATCCATTCCAGGAGAACACTATTAGATCTTTAGATTTTAAATTTTAAATCACTTGACTGTGAAGGCATAAAACATTTTTATATTTGTGAGTGCCATGTGCGTGAGCATTTCTGTTAAAGACCTTTTTTTTTT
>NW_024424119.1:35264658-35309840 GCF_017311325.1 Ursus maritimus
TTTTTTTTTTCTTTTTTGTGGGGGGGCTGGCTTGAATAATTCTGGGCTGCAGAGGCGGCGATATTACATCATCTACTTTCCTTTCCCGCGTCGGTGCCCGCGTGCTTTCCGCGCGTTTATCTGTCTCCCCTGCAGGGACGGCTGGCTCTTCTGTGGCGGCCGGTGCCGCGCCGCCATTTCCTTGAGACGACAGTTGACTTTCTTCCTTCACTTTGAAACCTTTCCCCTCAGAGTCGTATTCTTAATAAAATCTGGGTCGTAGGATGTCAGTGAAGACGAAAGGTGGATCGTAGTCATCTAAAAAAAGAAAGAAAGAAAGAAAAAAAAAAGCCCCGAGTAACGTCGGGGTTCTCACGGGTCCGAGCCGCGCGGCGTCCGGTGTCCGGCTCATCTTCCCCGTCTGTCCGCAGACTCCTCCTACTCGGAGCCGCCCGATGTGCAGCAGCAGTTGAACCACTACCAGTCCGCCGCGCTGGCGAGGAACAACAGCCGCGTCAGCCCCGTGCCTCTTTCTGGGGCCGCCGGGGGTGCCGAGCAGAAGACCGAGGCTGTTCTTCACTGCGAATTCTGTGAATTCTCCTCTGGCTACATCCAGAGCATCCGACGCCATTACAGGGACAAGCATGGCGGGAAGAAGCTCTTCAAGTGCAAAGACTGCTCCTTTTACACAGGCTTTAAGTAAGTGGCATGGAGAACCGCCTCGAAAAACAAGGGGGCCGTGCGTGCTCCGCCCCTCACCACACTCTTCCCTGCGCTCTCCGACCCGGAGCTCGGGGAAGGCCCTGTCCACGGGATCCTACAGGGATCGGGGCCAGTCTTCACCAAAGGAGGCTGGTTCCAGAGGCTGCTTTGGGGTTTGTGGAAGGGGGTTGAGGATGAAGCACTCGCTGTATCAGAACAAACGAGTTCAAATGTTAGGGCAAGTGGGCAGCCAAGCAGTGTGAGATCGTGGTAAGGGATTTCTCTGGCCCAGTGCATGAAGCAATGAGTGTTTTTCCCTTCGGAGGACTGTCCTCCCTTTTTTAAATTTGTCTTTGGGGGAAAAAAAAAGAAATCTATGTTTTTGAAAGCCAAGTCAAAGCCAAGAGAGAACATCCAGCAATTGTGATTTCCCTGCTACCCTTATAGAAAATTCCTATTTCTCAAGATCATATTGTCAAAAGACACCCAGAGAAACAAGACTCCAGCACTGTGAAGACTGGAACTGAGCAGTTGTAGAGAGATTGTTCCTATCTAGAAAGAGATAATCCAAAGCCACCTTTGCGCTTGTGTGTAACAGAATGATGAACTCAAAGAACGGAGTGCTTCCTGTCATCTAGACTCTCATGATTTAAGCGCATCTGTGCAATGCTGTGTAGGTTAGTGGATATGAGTGCAGAAGGTGGAGCCGGGCTACCTGGGTTTGAATCCCAGCTTTGCCACAGACTGGCTGTGTGACTTTGGACAAGTCCCTAAGCTTCTCTGTGTCTCCTGTTCCTTATCGGCAAAATAAAGATAGTAATACGACCTCACTTATAGGACTCTTATGAGGAGTAAATGAACCAATATATCTAAAGTGCTCAGAATAGTGCCTGGCGCAAAGGAAACACTAATAAGTATTATAATGTCATAGAAAGCTATTATAATAATATAATATTAGATGGCTCTATTACAGGGGTAAAGCTATTATTATCTCTTCCTATTGCAGTCAGGACCTGAGCCTTAGGCCACTTTAGTACTTCAAGACAGACTCCACACGGCAAGGCTGGCAAAAGTAGGCTTCACGGCCAACAAAAAAACAGTCGGAAGGAGAACAAGGTTCTTTTCCACCAACACCTTAGTTGCTGGGATTTGATGGGAAATGTGTTACCTCTCTGACTATTAATTGGGTTCAGTTGTTTTTCAGATAAATATGTATGTGACCTTAGAACTGAGAAAAGGCTAAAGACCCAGATAACAAGGGCCCACTGACAGGTGTACATGTTCCCCAGAGAGAAGCACTTGAGTTAATAAGAAGGGGACCTTGCCCATTAGACTCTTGGTTTCATCCATTTTTATGAGACACTGAAGGCTTTGTAAATGATGAAGTTTTGAAAAGGATGGAGGGGAAGGCAACAATAGCCTTCCACCTTTAAGGTGGTACAACAGTGGGGAGTTTAATTTACTTGGTCATCAGCCGCCATGATGTCCCAGCAACTTGCTCTCCCCACCCTGACCTGCGCAGAGTCACACAGGCCGCTGGGAAATCAACCTACTCTAGTCCCTCACCTTCCAAGCACAATGAGAAATAAGTTCTCATAGGGATTTTGGCTTTATGTTTTTATTAGACAGCTTCTCATCTTCAAGGATAAAGTGTTTGGGGAAGTCCATTTCTTTTCAAAGTAAGCCCTGACCCCAGCCAAGTGGCAAAAATTTTCAAAAAGGAAGTTAGCACTGCGTGACAGGGTTCAGCTAGTGGATGAGTGACCGAGGAGCTTGTGGTGAGCAAACATGATGAACGACTACGATTTGGGCCCTCAAGCAGGGGGTGTGTGAACGGCACGCTCTCTTGTCACACTCATCGCCTCTCTCCCCCACCTCTCTTCCAGATCTGCTTTTACTATGCACGTGGAAGCTGGGCATTCAGCGGTTCCCGAGGAGGGCCCCAAAGATCTTCGCTGTCCTCTCTGCCTCTATCACACCAAATACAAACGCAACATGATTGACCACATCGTGCTGCACCGAGGTAACCTTCCTAAACGTGGTTTTCTTGGGGTAGAGGGCTGTGGGTGGCATTTCAGGGACGCCCCTCTCGAGGTGGCCGCTTTGCCCTGGTCCCTGGTTCCTCACCTTTTCTCCAGGGAATCACAGTAAATGACCACAGTGATAGCCCACGATAAAAACCCCTTCCTGCCACAAGGATCTGCTCCACTTGGAGCGAGGCAAAGGTGATGGGTTTAGCAGTGAACCCTTCTCTGGGGCTTCCCAGCGTGAGGGATTTTCACATTCAGATTCCTCTGCCCTCACCACCTTGCTAAGGAAGGAGCGAATGAGAAACAGAATGGGTGGGTGAGGGTTCATTATAAAATGTGAGGAGCTATCTGGTTACAAGCAATTTGTTGGAGGGACACCGAAATGATGATTTCCAAAGCAGAGCGTGGAGTTTCCCATGAAATGGGTGGAGAGAGAAAAATTCTTAAAAATAAAAGTGGTCTCATAGGTATTAGAAATCCCAGAGGCTTCGGATTTAAGTTCTGGTTTTAAGGCCCCCCGTATTGACCTGCTCTCCCATCTGTAAGAAGAGAGGAGACTCTAGCCTGTGAAATGACGGGCCAAGGGTCTAGTGCGTTCCGTGGTGGATGCATACTGGGTGTTCTGTACATGTTGCTTCCTGTTGATAAACAGGGATAGTTCTTTCAAGTTCTCTTCGGTTTTTCTTTCAGTTGAGTTTACTCTTGGCCAATTAAAACACTGTTAAACAACAGGCTTCCTCTGCATTGAAAGGAAAAATATGTTTATGTAAAAACTACTTTGTCCAAAGAAGATTCCAGCTCGAGGTAGATGGGAAAAGATGACCAGAATCCTGGTCGCCAGTCTCTCGTGCTGTTTCTGTCCACTGATCTTTCATCTTTCTTTCGTGCCTTCCCTCCCTCCTCGTCCCCCTCTTCGTTCCTGCCTTCCTCCTTTGGCCTGTAACCTCAGGAGGCTTTTCCGTGTTTGCCACCTGGGCCTCAGAAACAGTGAGTGTGTCTTCTGCTGTCCTGCTGAGATGTCACTTACTCTGACATGCTAGATATTTTTGCAGCATTTTCGAAAGTTTCCAACACGTCCCCAGCGCCGCTGTCTCATTGCATTTTGTGGCATCTTGCCCAGGTCTGCTGCACACCGCGTGGAAGGCCCCATTTAGCACCCTTAGATCTCCTTCCTCCCCAGGCCACTCTGAGGAGACGCGAGGTGGCTGCTGGCTGGGATGTCCGCCTGCAAGCAGAGGGAAGCAGTGTCGGAACGTGGAGGCAGGAATTCTTGGCCAGATTGGCCCCACCCAGGGTTCCATCTCAGTCGCCTGGCTTCTGGTCCCCCAGCCTATGTGTGGTGGCGGCTCCGTGCCCCCCTCACAGGGTGGGGAGAGGCCATGAGTAGTGTTGCTGCCGAGCAGACAGAAACGATGGGAGACCTCACTTCTGTGGTCGGTTCCCTCTGGCTTTGCATGCTTCTGCCTTGTGGGCTCAGAGCTTCAGTGTCTAAGGAGCTCACTGATTTTCCTTTCGTTAGCTGAGGCTTTGAGAAAGGGGTATGGGGGTACATAGAGTAAATGCTAAAGCTGAGAAAGGCCCTTGGAGTGCTGCACCTGACATCAAGTCACTCCCATCCAACAACATCGTGAGGGCTAGTATTATTACTTGTGTTCCTGCTTTGCGTGCATGAAACGTGAAACTGAGAAAAACTGCTTTTTTCTTTGATTTGGTAAAGATATTTGTGCAGAACGGTAGGATGAAAACAAATGGGAAACTGGGGCAAATGCTGAATAAGGAGACACCGGTTGCACGTCCCCTGGAGGTACAAAGACACTAACCAAGAGTTTGGTGACCAGTGAATGCCATGAGGTGCCGTGCACCTGCTAGCCCTGGGCTGCGGGTCTGGCTCTGAGATCCCAGCCTCCCTCCCCCGCTGGAGAGGAGAAAACAGAATCCATTGGCTTTCAAGTGTTTGTTAGACTTTTGAAATTGCGTTCAGGAGATTTTCAGGAATCCTAGACAACGAAACCCGAAAGTGGGGTCTCCGAAGGGGAGCATGTGCAATCCAGTGTGCACTACCCCACCGCAGATACGGTGGGAAGCCCCCCAGGGACGGGGAGAGCTGGCCGGTTGAACCGGAGTCACCCGTGCGCTCACAGTGCTGCGAGTCCACTCCGGGCCGCTGATCCCGTAACCCACCCATCGTACTGCCCGTCACAGGTTACTTACAGTCTCCGCTATTTATTTGTAGAGGTAATTTATGTTGAAAGAGCTGTCTAAACATATATATAAATAAATAAGTACCGTCCTTATCAGGGTTGAGAAGTGCACGATCTAGAACGAAGGGGCGTTTGAGGATCGGCAGTAATAATGACAACATTAACAACAGCAAATCACTGTCACTGAGTGTTGACTAGGACAGGTGCTGTACTGAGTGAGTCCAGTTTACGGAATTCTCACAAAACCCTAGATGGTGTGGGTATTACTGTTACTCCCCCGATAACAAGGGTAAAAGGTTCAGAGAGACTGTGTGTGATGCAAGATCCAAATGACTAATAAGTGACCCAGCTGGGTCTGAACCCAGGCTTGTCTGCCCCACAGCGCATGCCTGTAACCACCAGGCATCCCTGTCTCTCCCTTGGGAGGGTGGTTGGTGTCACCCTGTTGAGCGCTCTAGTGGCTTGTGGCAGCTGGGTCTGAGGACGGAATCATCTGTGGGGCTGGAGGTAGAGCTGAGGACCACGGAACCCCAGGCGGCAGGGTGCCTCAGGGCAGCCGTGTCTGCCGTCTGTGTCGCCTGGGTTTGGTGTCCCATCTCAACCCAAAGTGGCATCTCCGCGGGAAGCTGGTCTTGACAAGTCAAGAGATAGGGCTGGGTGTCTGCCTTGTCATTTCGAGTCGGGGCTGATCTCAAAGTAATGAGAGGTGGCTCTTCCTGCACCTGCGTTTTCCTTGCTCTGGGGATGAGGAAACATCTCTGGTCTCTGGGGCCTGTGGTAAAGGGAACTTTCTGAGGCCTTGCTTAATTAAAATACTTGGGATGAAAGGGAAGAAAAACAACTTCTGAACTGGCCCTGAGACTGAGATACTGCTTGCAAGAAGAGTTGCCTTAGCTTTTTATCCCAACAGAATGATATATTTAAATAGGGAGGAAAGGGAGGAGAATTCACTTCACTCATGGGAAATCTGAATCAGAAATGATCATGGGTTTATGTGGGCTGTGGCGAAGGAGCACACTGTGTGTCCATGCATTCGGTAAGCATTCATTACTCGCTTGTTACATGCCGTACTATGCTGGGTTCTTGGGCAAGATGAGGCGTGTAAGACCCAGGACCCGCCCTCCTCCAGGAGATGAAGCATGTGCTTAAGGCTCCGTAAGGTGGTGAGTGGTGGGTATCTAGGAGATTCATGGTGGCAGGTGTTCGTGTTTGGGGTAGAGAAAGGCGGTGGAAGGATGGCTTTCAAACTGATCCGTGATGACATTTCAGCAGGCAAAGAAGATTGAAGTTGGGGTGTATTAGTTTCCTGGGTGGCTTAAAACAATAGTGTACGGTCACTGCTCTGGGGCCTGGAGTCTGATATCAAGGTGACAGTTCCCTCTGAAGGCTCCAGACAGAAATCCTTCCATGGCCCTCCCTTGCTTCTGGTGGCTCCTGACATCCTTGCCCTATAGCTGCGTCATTCCAGTCTCTGCATCTATCCTCACGTGGCCGTCTTCCCTGTGTGTGTCTTCTGTCTACCCTCTCCTCTCCTTCTAAGAATACTACTCATTGAATTTAGGACCCACCCCAAACCACTATGACCTCATCCTGACGAGTTACATCTGCAAAGACCTTGTGTCTCAATAAGGTCCCATTTTGAGGTTCTAGGTGCACGTGAATTTCGGGGGGACACTGTTGGACCCACTACATGGCGGGGGTAAATTAGGTAGGTGGGGAGCAAGATGTGTTGACAGAGTGGTGTTCGAGCGTTCTGAGGGGGGCTGCAGGGAATGGGGGCAAGGCTGGTAAAATGTGTTCCAGCCAAATTAGACAGGGCTTGGATACCACTGTAGGAGTTCAAACTTTACTCAGTAGACAGATGGGAAGCCAGGGTACCTGATGAATACCAGCATAGCACAGATTGAAGCCAAGGATTGGTAGACCCATTTCTTTGAGGAACTTAGGTCAGAGCAACATTTGGTGAGATTGGCCATGATTGGACCAGTTTGGAAAGGGAAAAATTAAGCCCTAAGATTTTTGTTTGAAGGAAAAGTTTGGAGGTAGGATTTTTGGTGGATTTTCATTCAATGCACCAGATATTTATTGAACATTCACTACATGCTAGCATTGTTTGAAGCTGTAGGGATACAGTCATGAAGAGTCAGGCAAGGTCTGTGCACTGAAGGACCTTGAACCTTAATGGGAAGAGAGACCGGGAGCAGGGAATAAATAGTTTCATGAGTACATTTCCACTGAGTTTATCAGTTTATCACCATCATTGGAAGCACGATGCCTCGTGCACAGACGGCTTCGCCTATATGTACCTTGCACACCGATGGTGCACCTTGAAAATTGGGTACAGATTGAATTACAGGGATGAAATACAGTTTTGCAAGATATTTTTAATTCTGAAACTTTGTAATCCCTGATGCTGGTCTCCAGTTGGCATAGTAACTTAAAACTTCTGCTTCCCAGCCCGTAACCCCGATACATGGGCAAACACTGAATTTAACTGAACCCTGAAGGTGGATATCTTTTGGGAACAAAACTAATCTCCCTTAATTTACCTGATCGGTATCGCTTTACTTAAGGGAAAAAAAAAAGCTACAGTGTGATCGCCAGCCTTTCGTTTTAGTCAGTGAAATTATACATTCCGTTCCATCTCCACCAAATACTTTTGCCCGTTAGAATTAGAGGTGTGGTTCCCAGCTTTCTCTGGCTTGACGGTGGTAGCCTGGCTAACATCAGAATTAATAACTTCTTACCAGGAACTGTTGTCCTTACGTTTATGTGTATCCGTTTATGGTCATGTTTTGGAATAATTGTTTTTTAGAAACTATTGTTATTTTCTTAATGGCTTTCTAGTACTCAGCTTTTGTCACGCGTTTGGCCGAAAGTAACGGGTGGGGCTTTGGTTTGGCCCAAAGAGGGTCTCAGCCCTTGAGCAGGATCATTTGCATACGGAGTTTGTTGGCCTGAATGACTTCCAAATCTCTCCCTGCTTCGTTCAGACTTGGCACGTTGTGGGGAGGAAACCCAAGTGTGTTGTGGTCTGCCTTTCAGGAAGAATTTTTCCTTGGTGATCCTGGACTCCACAGTGATGTGGTTTTTCTCTGTCTTGAGCAGAAGTGACCCTCCGCCCTCCTGGTAGTTGCAATTCGGCAGATTTTTCCACTGATCACCCGGGAGTTTGACAGCACACCCTTCTAGGCTCTCTTGCACCTCAGTTCCCGCAGGCTTCCGTGGGGCATTCCTCCTGGGTTTCATGTCCAGCGGCAGCACCAAGCGGCTTTTGAGTAGGAAGAGATGAGAGACACAATCTATCTTGTAGTCAAACTGGTGAAGTCATAATATTTTTGCAGCCAGCTCTGGAAGCTGAGTCACAATGAGTGTGATTCAAGCCTTGATTTCTTACCCAAGGTAATTTTGAGAGGTGTGAAGTCAAGAAAGACCCACAGTTGTCGCTGCCTCCGTAGGAAAAAAAAAGTCCTGAGCACTGGGCTTCTGTAGCCAAGACAGGGCTCCGTCCATACCTGGAAACGTTCCAGTCTCTAACTTTATGTCCTTGACTTGCCTCAATAATGAATAACCTCATTCAGAAAACACTGTCCGTGATTTGCCCGCCTTTCCAAGCCTGTCTTGTTTTTTATCTTGGTTGTGTTAGCCATGTTTTTAGAAAGGAGAAAAATTAACTTTTTTTTTTCTAAAATGAATATCTTAGTAAAAATCCATGTAGCCCAGAGACTTGGAATGTTGATGATGTCTTCGTTTGGAAATGGGAAGTCTTATGTTTCAGAGTAAGTAAGCAGGAAATTACCTCTTATCTGATTCAGAGAATACTCGAAAGGAGTTCAGATAGAAATGGTTGCCTGCGACATGCCTGTAGCTTTGGTACTCTTAAATCTTTAGGAATCAAAGGCTTATAAATAAACAGCATGCAGATCGGATATTCCAAGAGAGTTCTTTTCGGGGGTGAAGGAAGGGGGCCCTGGCGCAGCTCAGGCAGGGACCTGTGCTCCCAGGTCACAAGTTTGTTCTGAACCAGAGGCATGACTTTGAGGAAGGAGTCCAGCAGGCCAGTCCTCAGCTTCCACACCAGTAAACTAAAGGTAATAAAACTGACTTTGCAGAGTTTTTCAGAGAATAAAAAGTTAACTGTGAGGGTAGAGTGCCTAATAGTGCTTGAAACAGAGTGAGCTCCTGGTAAATCGCTGTGGTCATTTCCATGAATTATTATTATTTAAACTCCAGAGTATTTTGAGTTCTCAGGACTCTGTGTAAAATTCACTTAGACACACATAGTGAAATTGGAAACTGCAAAGAAAACTAACCAAGGTGGTAGAGGAATTGAAAGGGAGGCCTATTTAAAAAAAAACCCAGTCTGAAAGAAGCGATTCTTTACGGGGACAAGTGAAGACTGGAGGCTGCCTGCACGGCTGTCTCCAAGGTGTTGGAGGCATTGATACAGGGACTAGTACACCAGCTGCGGTCCATCTCCACGGAGGGCAACAGAACCAGAGCGTGCGGCACGGGCCAGAGCCCGAGAGGACACAATCCAAAGGGGGAGCCAACACAGAGAGCGCAAGGCGGGGGGGGGGGGGGGGGGGGAGGGTTGTGTGCAGTCTCACGGAAGGTGCAAGAAAAGTGCTTGTCAGCACTGCCCCTGAGCTCCTGAAGCACGGGAGCCGGTCCCAGGGGTTCAGCCTGTACCCCTATCTCGTGCTTGGGCGCCGGCTTGCACGCGTGTCCCACCCAGAGCGGCTGGAGGTAACACTGGGCGCTTGGTGTAGATTAGTGGTTATCGACCAGAGTCAGGGTGCTTTTGTCCAGCGGTATTTTTGGTTGTCACTGCTGGGAAAGAGGGGTACCATGGCAGATGGTCGCTAGAGGCCAGGGATCCTCAGGAGCACCCTGCAGTGTGTAGTACAGCCCCCAGAATGTCAGTAGAGCTACTGTTGAGAAACCCCGGGCTCGAGGAGGAGAGCGTCGTAGCTTGGGCTTTCTTGAGGCTCCGGCTGGCTGATGCCAAAGCATTTTTCCTCCGATTACACCAAACCATGGAACTGAATGGTTAGAAGACTGTTAAACATTTGCTATTCTAAGAAAATGTGTGGATTACATTATAATCATGTGTTTCTTAGCTGTCTGCTCTACTTTGGTTTAAAAATATTTATATTTCTAAATAAGCGACTGACTCTTTGTATAGGGAAAATAACATATGCATTAGAGCTCCGGGGAGTATGTAGCAGACAGCACCTTCCACGCTTCCTCTGGGCAGCCTTTTGCTGGCCAATTAATCGCGGTATTCAAGGACTCCCAAGGCAGGGACTGCCCTGCAGTGAGAATGTGGTGGCTGAGACGAAGGCATGGCTTTGGGTGGGGAGAATTCCCCAGGGGCCAGCCCCGGCCAACAACAAAGGGAGGGCTCGCAGGGAGAGCCGCATCAGTGCACAAAACACTGATGTCTGGAAACATTGCTACTCAGTGACTCTGAGAATAAATCACGCTTTCTTGACTTAATAATACATTGCTGTTTCTAAATAATATAAGTATATGTTGTGTGCGTCCATTTGTAAACTTCCAGAGTCTTCTGAAATCCAGACACAGCAGGAAAACACACGCTATATTTGATCCTTGCATAAATAGCACAGATTTTAATTTTATCCCAGTTATGGATATCTGGCGCGTGCGCCGATACTCTGGGCAGACTGGTGTGAAATTTAATTTGAGCAGTTAAACACAAGGGTGAGAGAGTGCAAAATAAACAAGCACACGCATTTCCAGCCCTACAGCATTTGGTATGTTAATGGGAAAAGCACCCAAATCCTCTCTCTCTCTTTTATTTTTTCCCTTGTGACAATCAGATTACAGATTGTCTGAAAAGGCACAAATCCTCCCTATCTCCCATGCCACCCCCCACCTCCCTCCCACACCCCGAATGTTGCCCGCAGCCATTTCATTCGTGAGCTTCTCCTAGTTAGAGCTGGAGTTTTAGTGAATGAAAACGTACAGGTCCTTTGTTTTTAGATTTGTTATTAGATGAGAGAGTCCCTTGGTTTCAGGAAAACCGTCTCCTTGGGAACATCTCGGAAGGGGAAACGAGTGGAACTGAAAACAGTGGGACGTAAAGGTTTTCCTTCTTGACAGGTGGGGATACAGATCGCAACTGGGCCAATTACAACCTCTGTGACCTTTGGAAAGTTACTAAGAGCCTCATTCCTCGCTTTACTGATTTGTAAAAACAGGAATACCTCCAGCCTAAGAGAGTCTCCAGGAAGGTGCACCGTTGGGGCACACAGGGGCTTAGGGAACTGTCTGTTCCCTTTCTACTTAGGGACATCTCTAGATCCAGCCCAACTAGCACATATGGAGGAACTGGGAAGTGCTAATGGTTGCTGTCAGTTATCATTACTGTGGGTAAAATGTGGCCACCATTCTCGTCCCTTCCTTTAGTCACCTCCATTCAGGAATTAGCAAGCACCTGATTTCAGCCTGCCCACCTCGGTGTAAAGATCCTTCTGGGGATTAAGTACACCAAGAGGTTTTGGTCTTACAAACTCTTACCTGTACCAGAGGAAGATGCCTTTTGGGGAACAGAGGGAGGGACAGCGTGCATGTGAGTTCATAGACACAGACCCGTGAGAGGTAGCAGAACCGGGTGAGTTTCTTCCTATATTCCAAAGACAGAGTGCGTGCTGACCATCAGTAAAAACTTCCATCTTTCCATTCAATTTGTTTCCACAGAAGAGCGAGTTGTCCCCATCGAAGTGTGCCGTTCCAAACTGTCCAAATACTTGCAGGGAGTAGTTTTCCGCTGTGATAAGTGTACCTTCACCTGCTCCAGTGACGAGAGCCTCCAGCAACACATAGAAAAGCACAATGAACTAAAACCTTACAAATGCCAGCTCTGCTACTATGAGACCAAGCACACGGAGGAACTGGACAGCCACCTGCGGGACGAGCATAAGGTACCTGGACGGGTCTTCTTGCGTCCGACCCTCGGCACCCCTGTGGGGACGGGCCTGGTGGGGAGACGGAGCTCAGTGTGGTCATGCCCGCTGTGGGCGAGTCAGAGACGTGGGCTAAATGTTGCAAGTGCAGTTCCTTTTTTTCTATGATGAAAGAAATGAGAGATCATTTTAGAAAACTGGAACACAGAGATGGGGCTAAGGAAAATCACCCCTAGTGCTCCCGCCCAAATCCACCTGCTTAGCATTTTTTATCTCTGCCCATTTCCCCTTGTTCTTCATAATTCTGATGATACCACATATGAACTATTGTGTCATCCTTTAAAAATGCTTTTTTTTTTTGTTTTACTCAACAGGAATATTTTTCCATGCTATTTTAAACGTATCGTCAAAGGAATCGACAAACTTTTTCTGTAAAGAACCAGATAGTCAATATTTTAGGCTTTGCAGGCCAGATGGTCCCAGTGGCAACCACTCAACTCTGCCCTTTATAGCAAGAAAGCAGCTACAGACAAGACATAAATGAACGGGCATGGCTGTGTCCCAGTGACACTTTATTTACGGAAGTAGGCGGCAGGCTGGGGACCCAAAGTTTCTGGCCCTTGTTCTGATAGCCAGCCACCTTGTCCCTCAACCATGTAGGTCATTTCCAGTATTTTGCTAACTACAGAGATTTTCCAGAACCTTGCTATTTGTGTCTAAACACTATAAGGGCTGTAAAAGACGTGTCTTACTTAGGGAAGAGGATTGATAAACAATAGATCAGTACCTGACCTAAAATAAAGGGTTTGTAGATAAAAACACTTCACTTCCAAAGGTCTGCTGATCAGAAGGCAGAATCCTATAGGGCAGCTTCAGAGGGCTTATTTGGTATATGGGGGAATTGAGATGCTTGCTTCTAGTTTTGTGGATTGCCCAGAGTCCCGAGGAGGTATAATTTGTATTTGTTTCTTGAAAAAAAGCCAATTGAAATGTTTTCTAATAAACCCAAAAATCCACAGTATCGAGGGAGTGTTTACTTACAGCACAATGAGAAGGGCTTTCGATCGTTTTTTTTCTTTGCTCTGTGTCCTCCTCTTTTCTGGCCTTGCATATCCAGCTTATCAAGACTTTAGTCCAAATCATCTGCACCCAAGGGTTAGAATTTTTCTGCGGGGTGTTGAGAGAGAAGGCTGAGCTCTGTCACCCATCCACAATGAAATGGTTTCGTGGTTACTTTTCTGCTTGGAATGCATTCATTTTCTAATGTGTCTGCCCAAAAATGAGAGCAGAGAAGAAAAGCCTGAGTTTACCTCACTGAGAAACTTTCATAGCCTTTCTTAGTCAAACTTCCTGGGCATCTCTGCCCCCAAACTGAAAGGATAATCACTCATCCATTTCAAACCAAGCTTTCTGCGTTTATGCACATGGATCTTATTTATGTAACCGCCTCAGATCTCTTTATTATAGTGTTCAAGCCTTTGGGCTGGTATTTTGGGAGAGCGCAAACCAGGAAGATAATTTCTCCCGTTGTTACACAGTTGCTGTGAGTCACTGGTGAGAAGGTTAGAACCATATATGCGTGGAACCAGGGGCTTCAGGATACCCATCAGGGCAACGGGTTGCTCCAGTAAAGAGGGCCCCAATTTAGAGCTTTTGGAACCAAACAGACCTGAGCTTGAATCTTGTTTCCACTGCTTACTATACAACTTCAGCAAGTTACTTAAATTTCTGTATCTATTTTCTGATTTCTAAATGGGAATCGTTTTATCTTTCTTAGAAGTTGTGTGAGATTAAACAAAGTCCTGGTATATCCCACACTTTGGTGAGACCCAAGGTGTTTCTCAGTCTCCTTACGAATTAAGCTATGGCACCCATCAGAAAGGCAGTTAGGTTCCCAAAGAACTAAAATATATTTAAAAATCGCTAATTATGCCTTGCATCTTAGATACGGTCTTTGATGTTATATTTTCACTATGCCATGTTATGTTCTTTAATTTTACTCTTTCTCATGGTTGACCAGCTTACTAAATCCAGTGAGCACCTAATTGAGGCTAAAGAATTGCCACTTCCAGCATGTGTAATGATCTTCATCGTGCTCTCAATTGTTAAGTTCATGAGACTCGTGCTTATTACTGATGGCAGCACTTTCTTTTTCCTACTTTCTGGTTGTTTCTAAATGAGGAGTACAAAATGTATTTAGAATTTTTAAAATAACTATCCAAACACTATTAAAGAAAGATTTTATTTATTTGAGAGAGAGAGAGAGTAGAGCAAGAAAGAGAGAGCATGAGTGGGGTTGAAGGGCAGAGGGAGAGGGAGAAGCAGACTCTCCGCTGAGCAGGGAGCCTGACGCGGGGCTTGATCCCAAGACCCTGGGATCATGACCTGAGCCGAAGGCGGACAGATGCTTAACTGACTGAGCCACCCAGGTGCCCCAAACACTATTGTATAAATAAGGATAGCAGTGCTGCTGAAACAGAAGTTTTGACTGGGAGGCAGTGACATACACTGGTGAAAACCTGTCGTTTATTGGGATGATTTCAGCATTTATGAAAGGGGTATAAGAGTGTCATTGTACAATGAGCTAAAGTGAAGTTTGCTAATAATCCAAATAAAAGTCAAGGACCAGGGTGCCTAGATGGCTCAGTCTGTTGTTTAAGCAGCTGCTTTTGGTTCAGGTCAGGATCTCAGGATCCTGGGATCAAACCCTGAGTCTGGCTCCCTGCTCAGCGGGGAGCCTGCTTTTCCGTCTCTCTCTGCCACTTACCCCACTCCTGCTGTCTGTCTCTCAAATAAATAAATAAAATATTTTTTAAAAACTGTCAAGTACCATAAGGTGAGAACAAGAAATGAAAGGTGTAAGAATTGGAAGGAAGAAATGAGGCCACTTGCGTTCACAGACAAGGTGACCTTTGTATGTAGAAAATCCTAAGTAATCTGTATTAAAAAAAAAAAAAAAAGCTACAAGGATATTAGTGAGTTTGGCAAAGTTGCAGGGTATAAGGTCAATATGCAAAAATCAATTCCATGTCTACATACTAGAAATGGAAATCTGAAAATGAGATTTGATTAATTTCATTTACGGTAACATCAAAAAGAATAAGATATTTAAGAATAAATTTAACATAGGAACTGTGAAAGCTGTACACTGAAAATTACAGAATGCTGAGAAAAATAAAAGAACTAAGTTAATGCAACATATACTGTATTGGATGAGAGGACCCAGTATTGGCAATTCTCCCCAAATTGATCTACAGATCCAGCAGAATCTCTGTCAAAATCTCTCTTCTTTGATAGAAGTTGACACACTGATCCTAACATGTAAATGCAGAGGACCTAGAATAGCCTAAACAGATTGGAAAAAGAACAAAATTGGAGGACTTCACCCTTCCTGATTTCAGAACTTCCCTTAAAGCTATCGTACTCCAGAGCATGTGGTATTGGCATATGGATAGATGCATGGATCAGTGATGCAGAAGAAAAACTCCAGATAGCAACCCTCATCGATGTGGTTAGTTTCTTTTTTTTAACCAAAGGTACCAAGATAATAGGGAAAAGGACAGTTCTTCCACAAATAGTGCTTGAACAACTGGATATCCACATACAAAATAATGATCGTTGACCCTTAATTCACTCCTAACACAAAAATTAAATCAAAATGGATCATAAACCTCAGTGTGTGAACTGAAACCATAAAACTTTCGGAAAAAGAGTAGAAAATCTCCCTTGGGTTAGGAGAAATTTTCTTAGGATTCAAAAGCTATGGACATTAAAAGAAGAAAAATGAGTAAATTAGATGTCATCAAACAAATTTTTGGTCTTTGGAGACACTATTAAGAAAACAGGCAAGCAACAGGTTGGAAGCAAATATTTGCAAAGTAATTATCTAGCAAAGGTTTTTAACCAAAATATACAAAGAACTTTTACAACTCAATAGTAAGAAGGTAAAAATTCAATGAAGAATGAGAAAAAAATGTGAACAGACACTTTACCTGTGTGGATACAGAAATGGCAAATGATCACAGGAAAAGAGGCTCGGTGGGACACCTGGGTGGCTCAGTCGGTTAAGCGGTGAAGCGTCTGCCTTCAGCTTGGGTGTTGATCCCAGGGTTCTGGGATGGATCTGCATCAAGCTCCTTGCTCAGCGGGGAGCCTGCTTCTCCCTCTGCCTGCCGCTCCCCCTGCTTGCTCGCTCTCTGTCAAATAAATGAATAAGAATCTTAAGAAAAAAAAAAAAGAAAGAAAAGAAAAGAGCCTCGGGAAGATTCATCATTAGGGAAATGCAAAATACAACAACAGTAAGATGTCACCTGTGAGAACGGCTAAAATTAAGAAAGACTGATAGTGCCAAAGTGTTGGCAAGGATGTGGAGAAACTGGAAATCTCATACAGCGCTGGTTGGAATGTAAAATGGCAGATTCACTTGGGAGCATTTTGGCAATTTGTTTAAAAGTTAAACACATACTTACCATCTGATCCAGCAAGTCTACTTCCATGTAAAGTGGACAGATAAACAAAATGTGCTATATCCATACAATGGGATACTGCTTATCAATAAAAAGAAATGAGTCTACTGATAACAAGGAACAACATGGATACCCTCTCAAGAACATCATGTGAACTAGACAGGAGCTAGACACAAAAGATCACATATTATATTATTCCATTTACATGCAATTTCTAGAAAAGGCAAAACTGTGGGGACAAAGCAGGTTGGAGGTTGCTTAGGGCTGGAGGTTGGGAGATGGATTGCAGAGGTTATGAAGGAACTTCTCTAAGAGAAGAATTCTTAAACCAGATTTTGGTGAGGGTTGCACAAATGCATACCTTTACTAAAACTCACTGAACTGTTTATTTAAAACAGATGACTTTTATGGTGAGCAAATTATACCTCATACCTAAAAGATGCAAGTTTCCCAGGACCTGACCCATATAGTAGGTCCTCAATAAACGCTAATTTCCTGCGGGCTTTTTTTAATAAACTTGATCCTGGGAACAGATCGATCTACAAGATGCCAGAGATCGAGTGTCTTGCTCATTATATTCTTCCACTAATAGCATGAGGTGATTTTGTGTGGTGGAGAGAATCTATAGAAGAAACTAAGAGACACTGTAGGATGTGTTTTCCATCAAAGGATATTATTAAACAGAACTGGAGAGCCAAAGCTGGACTTCTGAATTCTTGCCTGCAAAGCCCGGAGACCTCAGGAATGTCTCTCTCAAGTTGTCACACTGTATCGTTCACGGACTGGACAGAATCGTGGTACAGCAGGAAGGATCCTTGAAGCCAAATACCCTTCTAGTTAAGAACCAAATTCCCAACTGCTCTGGATGCACACTGCCATGTTTGTCCTCAGAAGTCCAGGTGAAGCAGAAGAGGGAAGACAGCAGCCCTCATTCCGTACGTGACACACAGCCTCTTGTCTTCCTAGACCTTTATCTTCGCACCAGTGACTGAAGACTCACTTGCAGTCTCTTGGAATCTAAAGTAAATAAATAGTACAGGCTATTTAAAATTTTATTTTTCATCCTTTAGTTCCATTTTTTTCAATCTCACTAGGTCTTCTAGAGACAGACTGCTCTGTGCTTTCAATCCCTCCGTCCTTCATTCCTTCCCTCCCTCCCACCCTCACACACACACACACAATGAAGTCCTATATCAGTAGCACCAGTTATTAGTAATGCTGGTGAGAGATGAAGACAAGATTTTTAAGACCCTTTAAAGTCATGAAGAAAAAAAACCAAACCTTGCACTTCTCACATTTAAAAAACACTTTTTTTTTAAAGAAAGTTTGTAAGTATATGCAGTACCTTGTTAGTGTTCTTTATGGTTCTGAAGTCTCTTTGCTAGTTTAAGGAACATGAAAATATATTATCTCTAACTTGGTTTGCTCATAAAATTGTCATGTTCGCTATATTAAATTTAGAAGGATAGTCTATTCAGGCAATACACATTCACTAATTGAATTTACTTTGAAATGTTTTTAATTTTTTATACAAATGGAGCCTCAGGCGGCCGAACTCGAAGGAACTTGTATCTCTTACTTTTTGCCAGTTTGGGGGAAGCAGCAGCACATTAAGCTCGGGGCATCACCAGCATTTTAGTGATGCCAATGAAATTGGACTAGTGAAACCCACGGTGGCAGAGGAGTCACCTAGAACATCTGTGTCCAGCAAAGGAAATGAGGGGAAATAAAAGAACTTTCCCTTGATTCCAAGTCATAAAACACACCTTTGGCCACATTTTTTTTTTGATTGTGTTGGATTGTGTTTAATTTTGAAACTGAGTGCCAGCAGCTTTATCTTGAGCGACTCTGAGGATTCCTGCAAGCCGGGGGTTTCTCCTGAAGACAACGTCACTCGAGCTCTTGTTTTCCCCTCTAGGAAGTCGTCTTGCTTCTTAATTTGTCAGCCACAGCCCCTGTTTCTTTCATGGATTTCAGAGATCAGAAGTAAAGGAGCAAGAGGGCTGGATGTGCCTGGCCGAACCTCACACAGTATCTTCCAAAAGAGTAGATGTTTGAAGATGTTCTTTGCCTGTAACTTCTGAAACTGTCCACGAAACTCTCCAAAGTGAACTGCTCCTGCTTCCAAAGCCTCCATAAGACTGTTCTTTCTCTCTTGAGGCACTTATCTCATCCTGCCTCAACTTCCACTTAACTCTTAGCAAGTCTCTGTTGTGCCATTGGATGCAACGTCCTTAAAATGGAAGCCATGTTATCTGTCTTTTCTTCCAAAATCTAGTCAGAGTACCCTGCAGGCAATAAAGTATCGGTAGCTATTTGCTAAATAAATCAATATATGAAATCACTTTTAAAACGGGAAATTTTAAGTACCCTGTTTGTTCATATAAGCAAGATGTGGCAGCACCATCCACATTTTTGCCCTCTGGATTTCAAGTTCAGGAGATTGGCGACAGCTCAGTTGGCCAGCAACAGAGGTCTGTGACTTTTTAATGATGCCTTTCACTGGGCTTTCTTGAGTACTTGTGACTACGCTTATCCTGAGATGCTCAGAATGACTTGGTTTTTGTCTGGGCTTCTGCTGAGTTAGGTCTGGCAGAAGCATGTTTTCTGCTTCTGACTCAGTGATTACAAAAGAAGGTAGATATTCTCCTTGACCTCTGTGCTCTATACCCTCCTGGGTACTTTTCCAGTCTTTATTCTTATTGTTCTTAGAAAGGTTTTTGTTCTGAAGAAAAATTCTCAAAGGATTCTCCTCCTCTATTCCATCGAATTTTGCAACAGTATAGTCACAGTACTTTTTTCTGCCGCCTTCTTGTGTTCAGTTGGTATCCTGTGGGTAATTTTTACATATTTCATAAGTAATTTTGCATTTCTACAGATGATTTGCATTGTAATGGGGAAAGCTGGAGCCTTGTCATCTGAAGATGTGAGTTCTAATCCTGGCTTTATCACTTAGCTTCTTCTGCGTTGCTTTCCTCATCTACAGTTATGGAAGGTAACACGTATCTCTCCAAGTGGTCATAAAAGTTAATTGATCCATGTGAAAACAACTGGATTAATTTTTGGCACATGATAGATACTTGGTAAGAACGAAAACAAAATCTTTTAGAAAATGTCCAGTTTTATTCTTAGTAGCAAGCAAATTTTTATCGTTGGGTACGGCATTACGAAGTTCTTTATACTATATGATCTCCCATGGTTTTTATGTTACCAGTAAATTCAAACAACATCTCTTGTATGTCAATGAGATGACCGATCTTATACTCTACACTAAGCATATAAAGCTAAATAGGAAGTACTTGCTACCTTGGAAGAGTTTATAAGCAAGGAGGGGACACAAGCTTAAAAAAAGAACCACAAGGCAGCATGGCAAGTGCTTGACAAGGTGTCTCCCAAGTAGGACGGCAGCACGGGGCATAGCAGATATGGTGTCGTGGCTTATCTCCCATAGAACTTTCATATGCTTAGCTGAATATCCCTTCTAGAAGCTTTTACAGGAGCTCTGGTCGAAATGCTCTGATCCGAGAATTCAAGATTTTTACCTGCACCCTTGACCGTCTTCTTCCTATATGAAATCATAGAGACAATGCTTTGCTTTCTCCTCTCTGATTTCATTCATTCTGACTTTCAAAGATAGGCAAAGATCACTGGGTAGCCCACCTGGTAGTCAGAGGTTGGCAAACTCTGGTTCATGGACCAAATCCAGCCACCTGCCCATTTTTCTGTGGCCCACCAGCTAAGAAGGGTTGTGACATTTTTAAATGGTTGAAGAAAATCAAGAGAGTACTCTTTCGTGACACGTGAAATTATATGAATTCCAAACTCCAGCATCCGTAAATGCGGCGGTCTCGGAACACAGCCATGCTCATCCATTCCGTACTGTCTGTGGCCACGTTCAAGCTACGGCAGCAGGTGAGGCGCTGTGACGGAAACTAGACGGTCCAGAAAGCCCAGAGTACCTGCTTCTCTGGCCTTCTGCAGAGAGTTTGCTCGCCCGTGCTGTAAGGCCTTTAAAATCTTTGCAGCGCTACACATCCTCGGTGTAGGCCCAAGATGGGCATTTCTGATGTAAGAGGCAGTTTTTCCGTGTTCTCTGGTGTCACTTTTTCTGGAAGTAAAGATGTTCACTCTGGCCTTTCTTTTTCACACGAACAGACAATATTAGGTGATATGCGCAGCCTGACAGCATGTCCCTTTAGAAGGTACAGGTGTTAAGTGAGAAGCAGGGCGAGCTCTGGAAACATGGAGGGATTCTTCTGGATCACAGTCTCCCCCATTTAATGTCTGCTAAGTAATCTGCGGACAGGGGTGTCCGATTTCCTGCCTTCGTTAGCCAGCAGGTTTACACCCGTCTTTGTAAGACTGGGTTTGCCACCATAGTATGAAAATGCACGTTCAACTTGGTAGTATTTGTAAATCACGGATGCTTCTCCCTGTAGAATAAGCCTCAAGTATGGAAATCCATTCATATGCTAGGGAAATTCATTCATTTTGCTGAATGGTTAAAAACCAACAAACAAAAAGACAAACACAGTTGTGGAGCTTGAGTATCCAGCGTGAGCACGGGAGGGTTTACAGCGCCAGCTCTCCTGCGTTAACGGGGAAAGCGTGCTGTTGCTGGCACCTCATTCACATTCTTAGTGGCGAGTGGCCTTCACAGGGGACTTTGGGTTTGCGGGCAATCACAAATAACTTACACGAGATATAAGGAACTATATATAGCTTTATAGTCTGAGGGATTATATTTGAACAGTCCAACCTTCAAGCTCATGTATGGTTACTTTTGCCTTCCAAAGTCTGCGAGGAGCCAGGTTCTAAATCTCAAACTCTTAGCCTTGCTGTTTCTCCCTCTCTTGTGGGCCTTTTGGGAAACAAGGTAATACATTTCTGTGCGCCTCCAGAGAAAGAAGTGAATTTCCCTCAATAAGTCTTCTGCACCAGCTACCCACCAACCTCCAGGTCCAGAAAGTAACTTACTGGTGTGTTCACTTGAGAAGCCAACCCAGACATCGATTGGAACTTGAATAAAAGTCCATGGCCTTTGACTTTGATCCTGTAATTTCACGTCTGGAAATTTAGCCTATAAAATTAAAGCTAAACATGAAAGAAGGAAACTGTGTAATTTACATACAGTAAGATTTATTGCTGCATTTTTAATAGTGAAAAGCCAGGAACAGCCAAAGTTAAACTCTTATGGGAGGAGTCAGATAAACTATAATATTATTTACTTGATAAGATACATATATAGAGACTAAAAATGATATTTATACAGAGAATGATATTTATACCATGCCGGGCATAAAAAAAAGCAGGATACCCACTTGTGTGTTTCAATATGATTACAGCAATTAAATAATCTATGCAGAAAGAACAGGATTACAGAAATACAATACCTCGTTGACAGTTGCGTGTAGGTAGTTGGACTTGAAGCTTTTTCTGTTTTCCAGTCTTTGTGACCTGTATAGGAAAGCAGGATCTATTAAGTTAGAAGGACGGCATGCAGCTGGCAGCGGGTGAGCGCAGCGCCAACTCTGGCGGAGACACGCACTGGCCGTGGAGCTGTGAACGAGCTGTACAGAGCCGCTGGCTGTCCTCATGGAGCTAGTTCAGTGGGGGCGGCAGGCCATAAACAATGAACCGCCGAGTGGGATGAGTTATAAAAGGGGAGGGGAGAGCGGGTGGAAGCATAGAGTAAGGATAATTAACCAACAAGGAATTTAGGGAAGGTCCCCCAGGTGTAGTGACACGGAAGCAAGGCTGGAAGACAGGAGTCACCGCATGAACGAGGCAGTGGAATTTCAGGCAAAGTGGCATGCGCAGAGAAAGGCGCAAAGTCAGGAGCACAGCGTATCCTGGGAACATAAGGAGGTTCAGGGTGGCAGCAGTGGGCTGTAGAAGGTGGGCCAGGGTAAGAAGATAGCTGGCCATTTCTAACTACGGTGAGAAATTCAGATTTTATCCTCAGGGCAAGCAGAAACTGACATGAGTAGATTTACATATTTATTTTTACTCTCAGACCACACTGGAGCATAGATGCAAGAAGGGGCAAGAAGGGATGCTGGGAGAGGGGGAGGCTTGCCTTATTCCAGGTGAGAGATGGCGGCTCCACAGTGCAGCAAGGGGGGACCTAGAGGGTATGATGCTAGTGAAATAAGTCAGACAGAGAAAGACAAGCACCAAATGATTTCACTTACATGTAGAATCTAAAAAACAAGCAAACAAATAAGCAGAAACAGACCCATAAATATAGAGAACAAACTGATGGTTGCCAGGGAGGAGGGTGGTGGGGGATGGGCGCAGTGGGTGAAGGGGAGAGGGGCATACAGGCTTCTGGTCATAGAATGAGTCAGTCACAGGGAGGAGAGGAACCGCATGGGGAATACAGTCAGTGGTACTGTGATAGTGATGGGCTGGTAGTAGCTACACTGGCGGTGAGCAGAGCATAGTGTAGAAACCAGTCACTATATGGTATGCCCAAAGCTAACGTCACATTCTATGTTAACTATGCCTCAATTTTTAAAATCACTATTTAAAAAAAAAAAGAAATATGATAAAGTCCTGCTATCTTTGAGAAATAGTTAAAATTCCAAATAATAGTTCAAAAAAAAAAATTTTAATGCCCCAAAGAGGGGGCCCCTGGGTGGCTCAGTCGGTTCAGCGTCTGACTCTTGGTTTCAGGTCATGTTCTCAGGGTCATGGGATCAAGCCCCACATTGGAGCTCAGCGAGGAGTCTGCTAAACTTTCTCTCCCTCTCCCTCCATCCCTCCCTGCACTTGCTTTCAGACATGAGCTCACTCTCACTCTCTCTAATAAATAAATAAATAAATGCAGCAAGGAGTCTTCCTTTTGTATTAAGATTAATATGGGATGGCCGATGTGGATTTGAAGTTCAGTAAGAACCCAACATTGTAAAGGGTTTTTATTTTAAAATCTTCTAATTAAATAGCAAGATTTTTTGTTTTTGCTTTTAAATCTTTTAATTACCTAACAAAGATTTTAGAAATCTTCAGGACACATAAATCCTGGGTTAGCCCCCGATGAACGTCATACCGTGGAAATGTCACGTACTCTTTTAAAATTGTGCAGAATCCAAAATGTTTTCCAATGAAGGGATGATGGTGATGGGAAAATGGGCAAATACAGGCCTCAAAAAAAAAAAAAAAAACCCAGAAGGAGGAAAAGAAAAAAATAACATTTGGTTTTGTGACAGATCTCCTTCTGTCACCATGAGTTCCTTGAGAAGCAGGGGCTCTTATACCTCGCATGGGGTCCAGGGTGTGGGGGTATCGTTGTGGAAGGAAGGAATGAATGAACGAATAAGTGAACGAATGAATACATACTGATTAAAGAAGGCATTTGAGGATTCTTTTTGACCTTTCTTGGTTTTGTTGTTTTCGTTTTCTGGCAGAGGACACCCCTCACGTCTCTGGCGCACACCTGCTGATGCCCGGCTAGAGATGGGAATAGAGGTGGTCAGAAAAGGCTCCCTTCTATATATTGGTCACCTAAGGATGTGTTACTTCACACATATTTCAAAGTTAGGTAAATTGGAACCTTGCCTCGTTTTCCTGAAAAACTGGCAACCCAGAAAACTTTTATTCAAATATTTATCATAAATGCTATTTGGTTAAAGTGTAGACTTTGTGGCTAAACATAACTTCATAAATATGCATTTACGATGCTTGTTATAAGCGTTTCCAAAAGCCAAAATTGGAAAAGGCCACATTCCCAGAAAGGAGAAGGAAACGACATTTTGGGGAACTATTGTGTTTCAGGTAGCACGCTGACCCCCTTTTATGAACAGGGACACGGAGCAACTTACCCACAATCGCATGGTTAATGGCAAACTCTAAACTTGAACTCAGATCTGTCAGACTTCAAAGTCCATGCTTCTTGTGCTCTTTTTGCTTTTATGTCATAAAAACAAATAAAGAAAAGTCAATATGGGTCTGTAGGAGTGAGGCATAATAGATAAATCCAGATAGGAAGGTGCTGCCAACAAAAGCTCTCTGAAGACTGTTACTGTGAACTCCTAGGAGGGAGGAAAGAGAAATAAAGATTCTGAACTCAACTCTTCCTCCTTCGCACCTCAGTCTATTAATTTTTAATTAATTTTGCAAATGACCAAAAGAAGACCTTGCCTTCCCTGAGTGCTTACACTGTGATCCACAAAAATGTCTCTCCTCCCTCCTGTTGACTTGTTTTCAGAGTCAAGTGTTAACTGATTCCCTGGATTGCGTTATCCTAGTTAGATCAATTCATCGTTTCTCTCATTTTAAAAGAGCTCTTATCCTGAGTTTTCTTTCTCCTTTTCATGCTGCCTCCCTTCTACAGAATGTTGTCGGGGCAATATTAAGGCTTTTCACAGGACTGTCTATTGGCCCTGGTACTCTGAGTCTCTTTCCCTCCCATTTGTCACAGTTGATGAGGATGTTCCCATCTGCCAGGCATATGGAATTGGTGGTGCTCAGCAAGTCTTTGTTCCAGTCTGGTCCCAGAGAGTATTTTGGGATTATCTTGTAAATTCTCCCTTTCCTCTCCTGTGCCCTCAATATGCTCTATCTCCACCGTAGTAGCTATGGAAATCTACCTTGGAATCTAATTAGTGATGTCCGCCTTCCCTCTTCAACTAAACTGGGAGCCTCTGGAGGCCAGGACTGGGTCTCCTTCATCTTTGTGGGTCCGTTTCCTGACCCCCAACAGGGGGAGCACAGTGCCTTCCACAGAGGAATAAGCCCATTGCTGTTGATTGGCTTGAGACATTTTGTTGGCTTGAGTCCATGCTAACCTGTCATTCCTGATAATTCTATGCACACAACTGGAGAGATTCTGAAAATAGATGGGTCAGGAAGGTGAATTTTATGCTACTGTTGATGTGAGACCCCTAAACGTAGCATCATTACAAAGTTTTCCTAGTGTGGATTTTTATTTCCCTTGGGCATTATTTGGAGGAAAGCGTGGATTCCCACATTACTCTAATCACGTTTTACATAAATAAAAATCAGCCATAGTTAACACTTAGAGGGCTTTCAGGGGTTACCCATCTAGATTTTTTCTCAGGTAATCCCAGCCTTAATGGATAGGTTATGGTCAGCTTCAAAAACAGTAACACTCACAGTAACAGTGTTGTCTTCCATTTATGGAGTCGGGAGTCAGATAGTTGTCATCTGGCCTAAGCTGGGGCAGCCCGCATCATGGAGAAGAAGGCTGTGACTCATGCTAGTTTTTAGGATACTTACAGAGCCTCTTCACTTCCAGAGGTATTTGAAACTTTGGTAGTTTACAAAAGTTACACCTTTGAATTCAATGCAAAAAGCATTATTGGACCCCTACTCTATACCCCAGGCTTTGTGATACTTTGATTTCCTGCTGACTGGAGCTCGTATTTTTTACTGCATTTGGTAAGGAAGGTCCAGTATTGGTTAAAAATGCTGGAACATGGGGGTAAAAGACAGGTCCACCTTTGGAGCAGTCTAAAGAAAAGAACCTCTTAGGCACTGGTGTTTTTGGTCCTGGTTCCAAAAACACAGTCAAGGGAAAATGGTGGTGGAAAGATCTCTCCCCCAGGGAGAGCCCTGTTCGGTCTGTGGTTCATGATTCTATTATTTGTTTGGACCTTTTTCAGGTGAGCCGTAATTTTGAGCTGGTTGGACGGGTTAACTTGGATCAGCTGGAACAGATGAAGGAAAAGATGGAGAGCTCCAGCAGTGAGGATGACGACAAGGAAGAAGAAGTGAGCAGCAAGGCTGATGACAGAGGTTAGTCTCAGCCCTGCCCTCAGAGGCCCAGATGGCATCTAGCACGTCCGTGGTGAGACAGAAGGGAGGCAGAAGCTTGTTGGAGCAGGAACAGAAGGAATGATCCTTCTTAGTTAAGTAGCAGAACAGACGGACTTAAGAAACATGTCAGGGGCCACGTCTTCGTGAACTATTACCGGCTATAGGAACTCCAAGGAAAACAGACATTTTCTAACTATAGCTATATGTTTGTTAAAAAAATATATGGGGCTGATTTGTTTTTAATAAGGAAAACTGGTGCCTAGGGAATCTTATAGTAAGGACAGTGAGACAGTGAGACAAAGGACACTGTAAAGCTATGGGGGAATGTGAATGAACTTCCCATTGAGAACTTAGGTAATATTGCTGCTGCTGGGGTAAAATTGAGACTGTGTGAGGGGCGGTGGGGGGCTGCAAAGGACTTGAGCCCTGAGCTTTTCCAGAAGTTCCTCTGCCTAACCCTTTTCTTTCTTTCTTTTTTTTTTTTTTTTTAAGATTTTATTCATTTATTTGACAGAGATAGAGACAGCCAGTGAGAGAGGGAACACAAGCAGGGGGAGTGGGAGAGGAAGAAGCAGGCTCATAGCAGAGGAGCCTGATGTGGGGCTTGATCCCACAACACCGGGATCACACCCTGAGCCGAAGGCAGACGTTTAACCACTGTGCCACCCAGGCGCCCCTGCCTGACCCTTTTCTTAACCCCCTTGCTGCCCTTTTTGCTTTGTGAAGAGGGAGAAAGAGGCCAACAGTTTTCATTCAACCGTGTGTTTACAGGGAACGTTTCATGGGATTTTTGTACTATTTTTCCAATTTCCTCTGAGTCTATAATTACTTTCAAAATAAAGTTTTTCAGAAGTATGTTTAGCTGTAGGCATACATTTATGTGGTCTAGAATTGGTGTTCTGTATTGTTCAACATAGAACATTGTGGAAATCCCAGGACGGTGCATATAAGAATATGGGTTTGGGACCTGTTAGGTTAGTTATTGCAGATTCATTAAAAGCACATGGATAACAAACGTGAAAAATAAACATTATAGATATGAGAAGAATGATGTTAGTTACCAGCATCGAGCTCCCTTATGTGCCAGATCCGGTGTTGGTGGGTTTTATATGACCCTTTTTCATTAATCTTCTATAAATTGTAAAGTGTTCTGCAGATGGCCTGCCTGGATTTGGCTCCCAGTTATGCTACTAAACTAGCCCTGTGACTTCGGGTGAAGTATTTTATCCCATGTGCATTCATCATCTAAAACAATAATATCACCTACCTCTTAGAGTTGTGGAAGGTTTGAATGAGACCATGTACAAGACACCAGCCCAGCTCCTGGAACATAGTAACCACTGCCGCATAAATGATAACCCTGCAATGTACATGGTGTTGTTATCATTTTATAAATGGGGAAATAAAGGCCCAGAAAATTCAAGAGCTCATTCAAAGGAAAGAAAAAAACGTCATACCTTGGAGGCTTAATTTAGGTCTTTTGGCTCCAGAGGCAAGATCTCTTTGCACTACATCCCATTTCCCCAGCACTTTGGGCAATGGAATGTTCTTCATGGAAGGGAACCTAACGCTGAATCCCCTTCAGGCCTCACTCTGAGGTGCACTTCTGCAGAATATCTTTGTTTTTCCTCCTTGCTCCATCTGCAGGCCGACAAAAGCCTATCTGGCGGCCATTTCCCTTGAAGGTTCTCCCTGTTCTTTTTCCTGACCTGCCCCACTTCCACTCCATTCCCACCATGACACCATAGCAGGAGACCACAGGTTTGCAATGTGAGGGGCCACTTGGGCCCCTCAACCCCCAGGGAACACAGCAGTGGGGACTGCTGACTCTGCAAAGCCCCCATGCCCATGGTCAGCCTGAAAAATGAACGGACAAAGAACACATCCTACCATCTAGGTTGATTGCCCTTGTAAAGTTTCAACTTTTATTAGAAGAGGCCATAGTGATCCATTTCTTGCAAGGAAAATGGCTATGATCTAAGGAAGCATGGTTCCTAATTTTCTTTTTCTTTTCCTTTTTTTTAAACATTTCACAAATATGTTCTTCGTGATGAATTCTTTAACGTCTGTGCACTGTTACCAGAGTTCTCTGGAAGAGGATGCTTTTGACAGAGGGTACAGAGGCTCCTTTTGCTTCATGATGCTCTGTGCCCTGCTGTTCCTCTCCAGGAAATAAATTATTCCTCGTTGGATGCTATGACTTTTTTTAATCTCTGAAGCTGAGCACATATGATTTTAGAGGTTATAAGCATGGCAGAGGCAAGAACCCCTTTTAGTCTTCCCCTCCTCTGTGATTCCTCCAAAATGAAAGCATTGCAAATTAGAAAAATGGATGGCGGTTAAGGATTGGGGGGCACCAGGCAAATTCCCTTGCTTGCCCAGCTTGACTGCCCCCTTCTCATGGGCACTGGGCATCAGACCAGTTCGGTTTGACTGGATAGAATTTCATGGTATCTGATTGTTTCTCACCAGAAAGTGCAGAATCCACACTTGTGAGCCTAACCACATGGGGGAAAAAGTCTTGGGGTGTAGGAGCATGTACTCCTCTCTCTGAGGGTAGGGGATTTACATGAGTAACTTCTGGTGATGCTAATGGGCTTTACAAGCCTGCACCCCCATCCCCCTCGCGATTCTTGAAAGAACAGCCTCCTTTGTCTCATCTCCTTTGAATCAATTTTCCACCATCTAGGTATATTCTTGCCAACAAGAAGAAATGGCACACAATAGCCTCGGGGTGTTTTTGCCAGACGGTCTGTCTTCTAGGAGTAGAGCAGGAGGTGGCTTTAGTGCAGCTCTCAGGGCTGATGGAGAGCTATTTGATGTGTGACAGGTAATGATTGGCCTCCTCCTTTGAGGATGAAACAGCATGAGCCATTGGAAAGAATAGATGACTGGTTTCATGTTTCCTAAGGGTAAAGGAGCAAATGTGCCAGGAGCATGCCCCTCGTTGGCAATGTAGACTTCCATCAGACACACTCAGTCTGGGGGGCTCACGTCCTTGTAGCTCCCCCAGTCCCCGTACCCTTTCCAACACGGGAACTGGAGAGGAGACTGACCGTGGCCACGCTGCAGGTCCTGCCTAGGCAGCTCAGAGGGAATTTGAAAGGGAAGAAGCCAGGCATGAAGAAATCAAAATTAACCCAAGCAGAATCTTCCCCACCCCCTCTCATTATGCAGTTGGGAGGAGTCAGGAAGGCATTCTGTTGATTTCTTGCCCAAGATAATCCCTGCTAAGGAATTAATGCGCAGAGCAGATGGTGCTGTCTCATTTCCAATGAAAAGAATCAAGGAAGATAGTCTGTGCAATTATTTTTAATGGCTTGTGTGGTGATCTTCTTAATTTGTGAGAAAATGTTTCATCTTTTGTTAAAACTGGCCCCATTCACATAGCTTTTTGTGCTAAAGATTAAGGCAGCGCAGAGACACCTATCCTGTTAACATCATCCTGAGGATTTTATTAGATGGAGTATTTAACCAGGAGACATCCTCCTGTACCATCTTGTCTGGACAGGCACAGAATGATCAGATATGTAGAGATGAGGGACATTTCCCTGTCCACTGCCCTTGCTTTGCAGCGTGGCCGCAGGCCTGTCTCAGTCCTGCTGTTTATGCCCCATGGGAAGATGGGTCCTCTGTGGTATAATGAAAGACATATGGGCCTGGGACTCAGGAGAACACAAAGGCCATGTGAGCTCTCATCTTTGAGTTTGCCAGGAGGAGTGGTCTGTAAACAATTAGCCAGCCAATTCGCATTTATCAGACTCCTAGCATGTGCCCAGCGCCATGGAGAAAACAAAACGACAGTCAATATTTGATGTTTACAACAGGCCTGTCCAGAAATGTCTATATCCCCACATTCATGAGTACCACCGATTGAGGAGTAGATGCCGGGCAGCCAGCCAGGGTCCCTCACCAGCTGAGGACATGCTTTCACGTACCAGCCTCCCTGTTGTCCAGGATTCTCGTTCACTGTAGATTCTTCGCTTGCAGATCTCATTCAGGGCTCGTAGCCACCCTGTGAGGTGTTGATTATGACATCCGTGACGGGTGAGCGCAAGTTGTGAGCCCCCGGCCTTCCTTGCAATGAGCCGAAACTCTGAAGGTCTGCTGTGCGGAACCAGCCCCGGTGCCTCTATATTCTTTTTAGTGAGCAAGGATAAACCTGTGTCGGATAGAAAATGAATAGGTGCTAACCCGGGAGGCACTGACAGAGCATCCCAGAAGGAAGAGAGGCGGTAGATAAACCTGCTGAGACACTGTTGGAATGGACAGAAGGGGTTCTTCGGGCCAGAAAGCCCCAGATTATTTGTGATGGAAGCAGCTGGGGCCATGAGGAGGCATGGGGACGCTGGGGGCCTGGGAACCAGGAGCGGTTCTTGAGAACTAGCCAAGAAACACTCTTAGGTGAGAAGCCGGTTGGAGAAAGAGTAAGGAATCTGGAAATTGCCTTCATGGATGGGTTTACAAGTGAAGGTAGGAGAGGAGGTTTCCTGTGACTGTGGACTCACCTCTTCCACCTCCTCCCAGAGCACACAGGTAACACTTCTGCTTTCTCCTCACAGATCTGATGAGATTTTCCGACCGTGGGGCTGCTATTAACACCGAGAAGCGTTTTCCGTGTGAATTTTGCGGACGGGCGTTTTCACAGGGCTCTGAGTGGGAAAGGCACGTGCTGAGACACGGCATGTAAGTTGAGCCATCCCAAGCCATCACTTGCCCAGAGAAGTGAGAAGTGGCAGGGAAGAACAGCTTTTTGTTTTGTTGTTGTTTGTTTTTTGGTTTTTTGGGTTTTTGGTTTTGTTTTTTGGTTCCCCTGACAATCCATAGACCCCTCCCTCTATGTCACACTTCTGGGCATGGGAGGAGAGGCAGTTGTCAGGAACTAGGTTTTGTTCTTTTCTGTTGGTTTTTTAAGTGGTCACCCAGACACAAGTCAAATGAGGAAAAATCATCTTTACGAATGACAAATCTCACCCAAGCCCTCGCGTGAAGTTTAGTGCTATTCTCCAGCCAGTGTCCCTTCAGCTTTCATTAGCATGACATTCTCTGATAGAGCGTGGACCGGGGTCAAAAGATCTGGCTTCTGTTCCTGCCTCTGTGATGACTCATTCCCTGAGTGGCCTTGAACATGCCCTCGCACCTCTTGGTGCCTTCAATGCTCTGCCTCGGGGACAGAGCCAGCTTCTGCCTGCCTCCCAGGTAGGTGGGGGCACACCCGCAAAACACTTACAAGATCCTTGAAAATAAAATTGTCCCCTAGACAAGGCACTCTTAGCCCACAAGATACAGAGAACCTAGGAGTTGGTCCTCTAGCAGAAAATGCCCCAGAAGCCCCAAACATCTAAACTTCAGAGAAGATAACTAAGCTTCCCAAGACATGGGTTCCATCTTCAGGTTTTTGCTCTTTGTTTCTCTGATTTGTTTCTGGACCTGTCCATTAAATCTTTACCCAAGTTCCTCTTTTCAGTCTTATTAAATATGGCCAATCTCCAAACTTGTGGGTTCCATGGATGAGCTTGAGCAAAAGACAGTTCTTGCTCCTACCACTTGTGGCCTATGACTGACCCAGTAGACAAGGGAACATAAAATGATTATGTTAATGTGTCCACATTACACATGGTGTAATTAAAACATAGCATAATAATGGATTCTTTTGTAGATTCACATCTTTAATAAGATGCCAGAAAGACATGACCTAAGCATAACATGTAGCAAGGATAAATCACTGGCAATTCAGTCCTACATTCATGGCACTTATGCACAGGAAGCCCCCAAGGTCTTTTTAGGATCAGGGAAGTAGGACACTTTTTGGTTTAATTAGAAAAAAATGCATACTTACCTGTCTCTCCCATCAACTTTTTTCCAGGGCATTGAATGACACCAAGCAGGTGAGCAGAGAAGAAATCCACCTGAAAGAGAGTGTGGAGGACAGTATTAAGATGCCCTCTATAGAGGAAAAGGAAGATGACGAGGCAATCGGGATAGACTTTTCCCTAAAGAATGAAACAGTAGCCATCTGTGTAGTAGCTGCTGACAAATCTCTCCTGGAGAATGCAGAGGCCAAAAATGAATAAGCGTTTGGTGAAATTCTTAATCAAACCGTACTTGAACCGTGATGAGAAACTGGGAGGGCCAGCTTGGGCTGAGAAGGGGGGGGACAGAAAAGAAGACAGAACAAAGCTGCTTTTTAGGACTGAACAATCTATTTTCAAAGCACTGGTACCTGTGTGAGTGAGTATGTAAATTAAAGTTATTTAAATGGTTGGAATATGTGGCTCCTTTTCCATCACTACACCTTTTCTTCCGGATCTTCATCATGGAAGTGTCATTTGTTGTGGAATATGGAAGCACCTCCCGTGTGCACGGTGTGCTCTGTGGCGGTCTTGGACGGGATGTGGAAACAGAAGCTCCATGACAGTAGAAGACTTCTCTTAGGGGAACAACTTTTTGACGCACATCTTTTGGTGCGTTTTTCTAGTTTTAATACCATAAGCTTTTTCAAGACCTAACTGCAGCCGCTTTGGGAAAAAAAACAAACAAACAAAAAAACCACAAAAAAACAAAAACAGAAAACAAAAAACTGCTTTGCATAAAACAGTCACCTGTTTCCTAGTACCTCAAACTTAACCAAGGGAATTCTCTGCATTTGTCAGTACTACCTGTCGTCGTCGTGGTTAAATGTAGAGAGAACTGCTGGGCAAGACGGTGAATGGAGAAAAAAAAAGAGAGTTTTAAAGAAAGGAACACAAATTGTGCTTAAAATCCCCACGTGGGTTTTATTTCTTAAAATACTGTGATTTTTTTAATTATTTTAGTAAAAAACAAAACAAAAAAAAGAAACAGACTTTAATTATTAGATAACTGTTTGTGAATTGTCATCCTTTATTCCAGGTAAGCTGTTTATTAGTGTTCAACTATAATTTAGAATTTGGTAGATTCATGTGAGCTAATTTTACGGTGACTGTGGAGTTTTGTTTGCCATATGTTTATTTTCTATCAATTTAAGTGTTACAAACACAGCACAATTCAGTTTTCACATAAATTGTTTTTTGTGTGCGTGTTGTTATTGTTTTATTTTGGGGGCAAGGGAGATTTAGTTTTTTTGTGAATAGGAATGTTTTTATTTTAAACATGGAAATAACAAAGAAGTTAACTTTTTTTTTCTTAATTTAACTAAAGAACCAAACTTTTTGGCACAGCTATGCAGCTTGTGGGCCAGACGAGGAAGTCCTCTTCACCCTTTTGTTGCTCGTCAAATTAACACATTATCCGTCTCACACAAATAATTTCTGTTAGGATGGGCTGGCTTTTGTGTGTGATTTTAAAATCTGTGTTCTGTTTTTGTTTGCATTGTGTTTGGGGGAGGGTTTTTCATTTATTTTGCGGGACAAGGGGATGTGCTAGAATCCCATCCCTTTGGTGAGAGTGGACAAGAAATACTTATATCCTACAAGGAGCCTGGAGAACTACTTTTTTTTTTTTTTTTTTAATCTAGCTGCCAGCTGCTCTGTTTCCCCATATTAGCTTTTTCAGGAAGGAGCAGCTTAGACTAAATCTAAGTCTACATTTATAATATGTTCTGATTGTGAACAAAGGGTTTCATTCCAAAAAAGTAGAAAAGAACTTTCCTTGAAGCCTAGGTTATAGTGAAGTCTGTGTGCGTGTGAACTTGGATGCGTGTGTGCTCGTGTGCGTGTGTGAGTCCTTTGGTTTTCATGTTTTGTTTTGGTTTGTTTTGTTTTGTTTTTTTACTTGGAAGGGTTGTGGGAGGGGGAGGGAAGAAAGGGACAGGGAATTGCTGAAATGACAGTGTCCCACACAGCTTCAAATAAAATCCATGGAAAGATATTGCATTTGTGGAATAAGTGCTTACTTGAAAAGCATGTTCTTCTTTTATTTTCTTGCTGTTAATAAATTTTATTTGTAGGGAGTTTGTTTTAATTTAATTTTTTTTTTTTTTAGGGATGGGGGCCATCATGTGGAAACCAGAAAATGGGGAAAGTGTGATCTAGACAAAGATAACATTTTGTGTCCATATTTGTTTTTAATTGGCCTCATTTCAAATGTATTAAACAGTTCCATACCTGGATTGGGTGTTTGTAATGGTTACCAAAAAACAAAAAAACAACAAAAAAAAAAAGAAAAAAAAGAGAAAGAAAGTAAAAGGAAAAAAAAAAAGAAAATAATTGTGACATGCTTTTATCACTACTTTATTTTTCAAATAACATGTAAATATTGTAATCCATTGGATTTTGTTTTGCTAACCTGTTAATAAAAATATGGGACCATTATCCTTTTAACAGGGCTAGAATGTCATTTTTTTTCTGTTTTCAAACATATACCTGATATTTTGTGGCCGCACATTTTGGATGCATTATTATAATTCTGTTGACTGTAATGACATAGACTTTACAACTTTTTTTTTTGTTTAATTTATACAGAGGACATTTTTTTTTTCAGAGCTTGAGAGAAGAAGATAAATAGCAAAATGAGAACCTCTTGACTCCAATAATCAGTGTTTCCCTATACTTGATAGGAGAGAGGGAGAGCCTGAGTTCTTGAAGCCAAGGGTTCTAAAAACAACAAAAACACACAAGTAGGTTATTCAAGTTGTTTGCAACATACATTTTTGTAATGAAATGTGAGAAATTAATAAAGAATTTTTTTCACATGTGTCTATGTGCATCTGTTGTAGATCATTTACAGATATGATCTCAGATATGAAATGTAGGAATAACAACACAGCACTGTCTTTCAGTGCATGTACATGAGAGCTAATTCAAGCCATTGAATCTACACAGATATGCAAAGGTCATATTACAGTGAGGTGTGAGCTGGGATCTTAAAAGTTAACATTTCTGCATCAGATACTTATCACCAATTGGAATTTTATGGAGGGAAGGTTTTCCATCAAAAATGTAAATCAAAATGGTGGATGAAGCTTCAGAAAGAGGAAGTACTAGTGATTAAATGTCATCTGGGGACCCTGAATCCCTGGGGAATTATTTTAAACTAACTGCAAGACACAACCACGGCCACAAACTATCTTACTGTGCATCCTGCACTGACTATTAAACTCAGAGCTGATTTATACTGTCTTCACCAGGGTTAGGAGAAGAAAGGTTCATGGATCTTTTGTCCAGAGCTCATTCTAAAAATTTGGTTCTCACCCTTCCTTGTCCTCTTGTATCTCTTCCACAGAGGAAAGTTTTTAAGACACTTAAAAGCATATAAAACAAAATGGGAAACTAGATAAGTCAGAACCCAAAGGGAAAATGAGGACTGAGTAGCAACGTGATTATAGTAGAGAACTGGCAAAAAATGCATCCCAAGAGTCATGCGTAAGCCATATATTTGACTCAGAGCTTCCTGGTAGGCAGGGCAATGAAAGATCAATCACATTCTTAGTAACTTTATTACCAAATGTTCAAGAGATACTCCAACTTTTCTAAAGCTGCAAGTTGGGAAGTTTCTTCTGTGTGTTTTTCTAAAGGAGAGAAAGCAATATAGAACTTACCGTTGCAAAACAGCTCTTACACCACCATCAAATATTTAATGAACAGTGTTTTTACTGAATTGATGTCTAGCCCGTATTCCCACTGTTTTGTGGAAATGAAGTAGAATTTACTGATGTACTAATCATGGCAGGGGTTGCAACAAGGCAACTCCTTGGAACCATAGAGGTAGGCCTCCATCTGGTGACTCAGGAATCCATGCTTCCCCATCTGATACTGCCATCTCAACACATGAATACTGGGATCATTGTTGAGAGCTTTGGGTGGTCTACTTACTTATATGCCTCACCCAGGAAGTAGCATACATCACTTCTAAGATGTCTTGCTTCAAGGGCTAGATCTGGTCCAAGGCCCCACCTAATCAGGAGAAAGCTGAGAAGTGTGTCGTCTTGTCTACCTGTGTGCACAGGAAGGACACAATGAACTGACAAACTTGACCACAATCAGGAACGTAGTAGAAGTTTCCTTTGGAAGCAGTAGAGGGGACAGAAACCCTCTATTCTTCATAAAGCGCAAGATGCTGGTCTCATCACCCATGCCCCTAACCAACATTTTTGAGCAAATATTTGGTGCTAGCCACTACGTAACAACAAATGACCAACATGGCACCTTCCTCCTGACACCTCATGTAATAGTGAGGCCAGAGGTACAATGTGGGAAAGATGAGCAGCACAGGAAGTGCTGGGGCTTGCTGGACCGTTAGCTACCTCTGTGGGTACTGGCAACCCTGGGGAAAGACGGCCTTGATTGTGAACGCCTTTTCTCTGTCGAAAAGCTGACATTTGATTTAGGGAAAGCATATGAGAAATTGGTTCCCAATGCACATTTGGAGGGTCTTTAGCCCTAGGTTTAACAAACATTGCCATAGGACATGCTCTGCCCTTGCAACTCTCCCTATTTCAGGGCCAGGGGTGTGACAGGGGACAGCACTTTGTCACAGAGACTGTAAGACGCTTCGAGGTATTGTGCTCATTATTCCCTGAAAATGTCAGTTCTTTTCCAAACACCCTGCTCTGCACATGCCGTTCCCTCTGCCTTCAGTGAACTCCTTTTATTCCCCCCAAATTACCTGCCCTTTAAGACCAGCCTCAATGTAACTTCTGATGCGATGCCTTCCCTGGCTCTACAGTCATCCTACTTATCACCTGTCCCCTGCCTTAATAAACATTTATTGAAGACTCTTCTCCTCCCCACCCCCCCCAGCCCAGCTCAGACTTGAAGTAGCTGAGACACATTGCTGTCAGATGCAGCTAGCCTTTTTAAATTCAAATATATTCCTGTTGATACCAAGTGTTAGTTCTCATTTGATTTGGCATCAATGTTACATTTTCTTTCAGAGCCTGAGATTGCTTTTTTAAATATCTAAGTAAAAATATGCAGTTTAGTAGAGGAAAAATGTCTTTGTCTGAAACCTTAGGCTGTCTCTGAAAAAACATCAGAACACTGAACACAAGCAGCACTCCTCCTTAAGAGGTCACTTTGGCCATCCCCCTGCCATCTTGCTCTGATGTGAAGAGGAAACGGATAGGGAGGTCCGCTAGGTCTGAAGAGTAGGCATCAGTGGTGACTAATGGGGGTGTGGGGTAGGGGAAGCAGAAGCCAGAACTGGCGGTGATGGCAGTGGAGATGTGTGGCGGTGACAAGGGGGTAGACTGTGTGAAGATGCAGAGTGGTGAAGGCAAGCCTCAAGGATGGGGAGGGTTGCTCCAGAGGCAGGATTGAGGGAAAACGTTTTCTTGGAATAAGAGAGAGTCGGACATGTTTATCATCCTGAGGGAAGGAGCCATGGTAGTGGCAGGGTAACTGGCAAGCAGACTCATCCTCGGATCCTGCCCGCAGGAGAGCAATGGGCTTTGCAGATGGAGAGGGACTCTTTCCTCCTGGGGGGTGGGGGGGGAGTAAGAGGAAAGGAACGTGCTCTCCGTGTGCATGCACAGGTGGAAGACGCAGGTGGGGACTGAGTTCATGATGATGAACCTTGTCTTTGAGGTGGGATCCAAAGTGCCAGGTGGGGGAGGAGCTGGCCGAGAGGTGGAGATTTGGAGCTGCTACAGAGGGCCACGGAGACCCGAGTGGAGGGGACAGGGAAGCAGAACAGAACAGAACACAGTTACTATGTTCTCCATATGACAGAAACAGCTTACTCCGAGGGTCTGGGGTAAGAGATCTTTTGCTAGGACTTCCCTCACAACCCCCACTTCCCCCCCCCACACACACACACTACAACCACCATCACCACCTAATAAAGAAAGGAAATGGGGAGACAGACAGAGCCAGCTCTTGGAATCAGAAGGGATACTTCCTTTCTCCGCCTACTTAATTATCTGGCTTTTTGAATTAGCGGTGGAAAGCAAACTTGCCTTGTTCCTATTCACAATTTCTCTCTTGAGTTTGCTCCCATTAATGAAACAGCTTAGTTTGGTTTAGCTAACTGCATGCATGACTTCCAAAAACCACATCACAATGCGGGAGGAATGCAGCCTCTAGCAACGCTACAGCCGCTTAACCACATTGTCTAGAGAGAGGAGCGGGGCAGTGCCAGTGGCTCCGAAATCCATTTAAGATGTGTGAAAACACAAGATTGAAATTCTGACCTTTCCCCGAAGCTGAAAGAACCTACTCCAGGGGGCTGTTTGGATGACTGCGGCTGCAGGCCTGGGCCCATCCGTGGCTCCCCAGGACCCTGGCTGCCAGTGGCCTGTCCAGCTGGGAAGCCCTGCCTCTCTGTGTCCATCTGTCCGTGACGGGGGCATGGACCTGAAGGCCGCTGGGCACTTTGGACAAGGAGATGCTGCTGAAAGAATAGTATTGAGGCAAGAAGAGGGAGGTCGTGAAGGGGCAAAGAGAGGAAACACTTATCCAAACCCTGTGGATCCCGGTCAATGGTCACCCACCGCTTTTTCAGATTTGCCTCAGAGAGGAGATGCCACCCCATGGGCTTGCTGATGCTAACCCAGATGTCAAAATGATTGAGGCGTCCTGGGGCAGGAGGACGGCATGGAGCTTGGAATTAGTCACACACATGGTACGAAGATTATACAGAAAGCTAGCACTTAGCACAGTACATTTCTCATGGTCTGTGCCCAACTGATATAAGTCATCGTTGTCCTTAATGGTTTGGAATCTTTGCTTCCCCATCTGTTGAGGCCAATGAGGCCTCTTCCTTAAAGTGGTTTCAGATGAACATAGGAGAGAGAGAATGTGATGTGTTTGGCCCCTGAATCTACGAGCTACTGATTTTTCTCCTGCTGGGCCCTACAAAAATGTAAAGGGCATGGTTTCTTTAGACAGAATGTGTCATAATAGAAGATCTTTAACTCACAGTACAGGCTCTAGGGTCAAACAGAGCCAGGTTTGAGTGCCAAGTCCTTTTCTTATTTGCTTCGAAAGCTTGGAAAAGTTTTCAGCCTTTCTGTGCCTTGGTCTTCATATGGTGAAGACGAGCAGTGTGTACTATGAAAATGCAAGATGAGGCAGAGTCTGGAGCAGAGGTAGTCCACACAACGTGAAATACTGCTTCTTGAGAGCAGGGGCTCTCTTCTGCTTCCTGTGGTATTCTTACAACTCTGAGCACAACTGGCCCATTGGAAAGGGGCTCAATAAGAATTTAAGGCCTGAATGACTAAGGGGTGAGGCAGGAGAACATCAGTGCCAATTTCTGAAAGGAGATGTGGCCCAAGGGGACCTCTGAATTTTACTAGTAGCTCAGTTGGGTCAAGGCGGTGTTTATACCCTCAAAGTCTTTGGTATGTGCCTGAGTCTTTTTATTTTTTAATGCAATTCTTTTCAAGCTTTCTGAAAACAAAAGTATTCTTCTGCAAGCCTGTGTCCTACAATCTACCCAACTCACTTCTCAGGGATGTGGTGAGGGCAGATGGTAATACGAACCCTTGGGATCTGAGGTGTCTGTCTTAGAGCACTGGCTCCACTATTGACTAGAATTGGGACCATGGGAGAATCACTTTCCCCCTCTGAGTCTTCTTTTCCTTACCTGTGGAGTAGGGTGTTCATAAATAAAGCACTGCCAGGGACTAGAGCAAGATGGCAGAGGAGTAGGAGACCGAAATTTCGTCTGGTCCCAGGAATTCAGCTAGAAAGTTATCAAACCATTCTGAACACCTACAAACTCAACAGGAGAGTGAGAAAAGAACAGCAGCAACTCTATGACAGAGAAGCGACCACTTTCTGGAAGGTAGGACATGCAGAGAAGTGAATCTGTGGCAATATATGGGAAGACAGACCACTGGGGGAGGGAGCCTCCATCAGCCAGCTACCAGCAATTGATAGAGCAGTGGAGCACAAATTTGGAACTTTTAGACATCTTCTCCAGTGAGGGGACCTCACCTGGTGGCTAAGTGGGGGTGGGGGTTGGAACCCTCACTGGGACAGTGTGGTCTCAGGACCCTTGGGGTCATAGAAAGACTGGCGGTGCCTGAGGGCGGCAGAGCTCCCAGGTATCCGAGTGGGGAAGCTGGCCAAAAAGAGTGAGCAGAGGAGTGGGCTCTCAGCTCGGGGTGGCTATAAATCATGATCCACGGCAGATCCAGGGAGACTCCCCTTCCTCCCCCCGGGGAGGAGTGACACAGGAGCCTCCGGCAGGAATCGACTGGGTTGGGAGACTCCAAACGGGGTTGTGTGCCAGAGATAGAAATGTTCAGGGAGACAGGAATGATTGACTGCTTTTCTCTGAGGGCACACTGAGGTGGGGGGCCCCAAGCTCTTGGCTCCTCTGGGGCAGGAGACTGGGAGGCCTCCACTTTGATTCTCATCCTCTAAAGCTGTACGGAAAGCCTTCAAGGAAAGAAAGTCAAGCTGAGCAAACTGGAGATGACTTAGCCTGGCCCCCAGCAAGGGCAGTGCAATTCCGCCTGGGGCAAAGACTTTTGAGAATCCTTGCAACAGGCCCCTCCCCCAGAAGATCAGCAAGAACGTGAAGCCAAGACCAAGTTAATCGATCAACAAGAACTGCCAAACTCCAGCACTTGGGGAATACAGCACCTAGAACTCATGGCTTTTTCGCCATGATTCTTTAGTCTTTCAAAGTTAATTTTTTAAATTTTTCTTCTTTCCTTTTTCGATTTCTTTTTTTTCTTCTTTCCTTTTTCAACCAACTTCTTACCTTACCAATTCCTTTTTTAAAATCTTTTAATTTTCATTTTTACAGTCATATTCCATCTTTCACTGTATTTACTCTTATTTTTGTGTACATATAAGTTTTTCTTTCTTTAAAATTTTTGGAGGCAGTTTCTTCTAACAGACCCAAAATACACCCAAAATCTAGTGCATGGTTCTGTTCTAGTCACCAACCTGATCATATTCTTCTCCTTCTTCTTCTTCTTTATTTTTTTTTTCCTTCCCCCCCCAACCCCCAGCTTTGGGTCTTTTCTGATTTGTTTAGTGTATATTTTTCTGGGGTCGTTGTTACCCTGTTAGCATTTTGTTCTCTTGTTTATCGATTCTTCTTGGGACAAAATGACAAAACAAAAACTCACCTCAAAAAAAAAAAAAAAAAAAAAAACAAGAAGCAGTACCAACTGCCAAGGACCTAATCAACATGGACATTAGTAAGATGTCAGAACTAGAGTTCGGAAAAATGATTTTAAAGTTACCAGCTGGGCTTGAAAAAAAGCATAGAAGATACCAGAGAATCCCTTTCTGGAGAAATAAAATCTGACCAAGTCAAAATCAAAAAGGCTATTAATGAGGTGCAATAAAAAATGGAGGCTCTAACTGCTAGGATAAATGAGGCAGAAGAGAGAATTAGTGATATAGAAGACCAAATGATGGAGAATAAATAAGCTGAGGAGAAGAGATAAACAACTACTGGACCACCAGGGGAGAATTCGAGAGATAAGTGATACCATAAAGACAAACAATATTAGAATAGTTGGGATTCCAGAAGAAGAAAGAGAGAGGGGCAGAAGGTATATTGGAGCAAATTATATCAGAGAACTTCCCTAATTTGGGGAAAGAAACAGGCATCAAAATTAAGGAGGCACAGAGAACCCCCCTCAAAAAAAATCAATAAAAATAGGTCAACACCCCAACATCTAATAGTAAAACTTACAAATCTCAGAGACAAAAAGAAAATCCTGAAAGCAGCTCAGGACAAGAGGTCTGTAACCTACAATGGTAGAAACATTAGATTGGCAGGAGATCTACCCACAGAGACCTGGGAGGCTAGAAAGGACTGGCATGATATATTCAGGGCAGTCAACGAGAAAAATATGCAGCCAAGAATACTATATTCAGCTAAGCTGTCACTGAAAATAGAAGGAGAGATAAAAAGCTTCCAGGACAAACAGAAACTAAAAGAATTTGTGATCACCAAACCAGCCCAACAAGAAATATTGAAAGGGGTCCTCTAAGCAAAGAGAGAGCCTAAAAGTAACATAGACCAGAAAGGAACGGAGACAATATACAGTAACAGTCACCTTACAGGCAATACAATGGCATTAAATTCATATCTTTTAATAGTTACTCTGAATGTAAATGGGCTGAGTGTCCCAAACAAAAGACACAGAGTATCAGATTGGATTAAAAAAACAAGACCTGTCAATATGCTGCCTGCAAGAGACTCATTTTAGACCCAAAGACACCTCCAAATTTAAGCTGATGGGGTGGAAAGCCATTTACCATGCTAATGGACATCAAAAGACAGATGGGGTGGCAATCCTTATATCAGACAAATTAGATTTTAAACCAAAGACTGTAATAAGAGATGAGGAAGGACACTATATCATACTTAAATGGTCTATCCAACAAGATCTAATAATTGTAAATATGTATGCCCTTAACATGGAGGCAGCCAATTATATAAGCCAATTTATAACAAAATCAAAGAAACACATCAACAATAATACAATAATAGTAGAGGACTTTAACACCCCCCTCACAGAAGTGGACAGATCTAAGCAAAAGATCAACAAGGAAATAAGGGCTTTAAATGACACACTGGACTAGATAGACTTCATAGATATATTCAGAACATTCCATCCCAAAGCAATAGAATACACATTCTTCTTGAGTGCACATGGAACATTTTCCAGAATAGATCACATCCTGGGTCACAAATCAGGTCTCAACCGGTACCAAAAGATTAGGATTATTCCCTGCATATTTTCAGACCACAATGCTTTGAAACTCCAACTCAATCACAACACAAAAGTTGGAAAGAACTCAAATACATGAAGGCTAAAGAGCATCCTACTAAAGAATGAATGGGTCAACCAGGAAATTAAAGAAGAATTTTAAAAATTTATGGAAACAAATGAAAATGAAAACACAACTGTTCAAAATCTTTGGGATGCAACAAAGGTTGTCCTAAGTGGAAAGTATATAGCAATACGAGCCTTTCTCAAGAAACAAGAATGGTCTCAAATACACAATCTAACCCTACACCTAAAGGAGCTGGAGAAAGAACAGCAAATAAAGCCTAAACCCAGCAGGAGAAGAGAATAAAGATCAGAGCAGAAATCAATGAAATAGAAATCAAAAGAACAGTAGAACAGATCAACAAAACTAGGAGCTGGTTCTTTGAAAGAATTAGTAAGATTGATAAACCCCTGGCCAGACTTATCAAAAAGAAAAGAGAAAGGATCCAAATAAATAAAATCATGAATGAAAGAGGAGAGATCACAACCAACACCAAAGAAAGACAAACAATTATAAGACATATTATGAGCAACTATATGCCAACAAATTAGACAATCTGGAAGAAATGGATGCATTCCTAGAGATGTATAAACCACCAAAACTGAACCAGGAAGAAATAGAAAACCTGAACAGACCTATAACCAGCAAGGAAATTAAAACAGTAATCAAAAATCTCCCAAAAAAACAAGAGTGCAGGGCCAGATGGCCTCCCAGGGGATTTCTACCAAACATTTAAATAAGAATTAATACCTATTCTTCTGAAACTGTTCCAAAAAATAGAAATGGAAGGAAAACTTACAAACTCATTTTGTGAGGCCAACATTTCCTTGATTCCAAAACCAGACAAAGACCCCATCAAAAAGGAGAATTACAGACCAATATCCCTGATGAACATGGATGCAAAAATCCTCACCAAAATACTAGCCAATAGGATCCAACATTACTTTAAAACGATTATTCACTACGACCAAGTGGGATTTATTCCTCGGCTGCAAGGTTGGTTCAACATCCGCAAATCAATGTGATACACTACATTAATAAAAGAAAGAACAAGAACCATATGATCCTCTCAATAAATGCAGAAAAAGCATTTGACAAAGTACAGCATCCTTTCTAGATTAAAACTCTTTACAGTGTAGGGATAGAGGGTATATACCTCAATATCATAAAAGCCATCTATGAAAAACCCACAGCAAATATCATTCTCAATGGGGAAAATCTGAGAGCTTTTCCCTTAAGGTCAGGAACATGGCAGAGATGTCCATTATCACCACTGCTATTCAACATAGTACAAGAGGTCCTAGCCTCAGCAATCAGACAACAAAAAGAAATAAAAGGCATCTGAATTGGCAAAGAAGTTGTTAAACTCTCACTCTTTGCGGATGATATGATACTTTATGTGGAAAACCCAAAAGACTCCCCCCTAAAACTGCTAGAACTCTTACAGGAATTCAGTAAAGTGGCAGGATATAAAATCAATGCATGGAAATCAGTTGCATTTCTGTACACCAACAATGAGAGAGGAAAGAGAAATTAAGGAGTTGATCCCATTTACAACTGTGCCAAAAACCATAAGATAATTAGGAATAAATCTAACCAAAGAGGCAAAAGATCTGTACTCAGAAAATTATAGAATACTCACGAAAGAAATTGAGGAAGACACAAAGAAATGGAAAAACATTCCATGCTCATAGATTGGAAGAACAAATATTGTGACGATGTCTAGGTTACCTAGAGCAATCTGCACATTTAATGTGATCCCTATCAAAATAACATCAACTTTTTTCACAGAAATTTGTATAGAACCACGAAAGACCCTGAAGAGCCAAAGGAATGTTGAAAAAAAGCAAAGCTGGTGGCATCACAATTCCAGACTTCAAGCTCTATTACAAGCTGTAACCATCAAGACAGTATGGTACTCACAGCACAAAAACAGACACATAAATCAATGGAACAGAATAGAGAGCCCAAAAATGGACCCTCAACTCTATGGTCAACTAATCTTTGACAAAGCAGGAAAGAATGTCCAATTGGAAAAAGACAGTCTCTTCAACAAATAATGTTGGGAAAATTGGACAACCACATGTAGAAGAATGAAACTGGACCATTTCCTTACACCACACACAAAAATAGATGCAAAATGGATGAAAGACCTAAAGACAGGAATCCATCAAAATCCTTGAGGAGAACACAAGCAGCAACCTCTTCGACGTCAGCCATATCAACTTCTTCCTAGACACATCACCAAAGGCAAGGGAAGCAAGGGCAAAAAATGAACTATTGGGACTTCATCAAGATAAAAAGCTTTTGCACAGCAAAGGAAACAGTCAACAAAACCAAAAGACAACTGACAGAATGGGAGAAGATATTTGCAAATGACATATCAGATAAAGGGCTAGTATCCAAAATCTATAAATAACTT